>NW_026000082.1:9523807-9553134 GCF_001458135.2 Marmota marmota marmota | reverse complement strand
GGATAGTAGAGGATAGGAAAGGTAGCAGAATACAACAGTTACTAATATGGCATTATGTAAAAATGTGGATGTGTAACCGATGTGATTCTGCAATCTGTATTTGGGGTAAAAATGGGAGTTCATAACCCACTTGAATCTATTGTATGAAATATGATATGTCAGGAGCTTTGTAATGTTTTGAACAACCAATAAAAAAAAAAAAGAACCTCAGGTCAAGTTCACAATTGCTCTCCTTCTCTTCACTTCCTTTTCTTTTTCTGCACCGATTGTGTCGGCAGCTCAGGTTTTGCAAGGAATGCAGAGCCTCACTGCCTCCCTGCTTGGTGACTTTTCATTTTCTTTTTCCTCTTGGACAGATTCCCAGTGATCAAATGCAGAGCCCTCAGGGGGAGCGAGCTGGCCCAGGAGAGCTAAGGGGCCAGTTCCTGCAGATCTGTCACTTCACGGGCACACTGCCACAGCCTGTACAGGAGAATAAGCAGTGATGGGGAGCCTCGTGGAGGAGGAGCGGTGGCATTGGAGAGGGAGGTGGCACTGGGGATGCAGGCACCAGAGCCGTGACTTCCGGCTGGCTCTGTGTGAGGCCCGTGCTGTTCCTTACCTTCATTTTGGGCCTTAGCAATAGAAGCTGGCTGCCTCTGGAAAGCCTGGAGGTCCACACTCGGGGGCTTTGACGGCTTGGCGGGAGGAGGACCCAGGGACTCAATGGAAGGCAGTGGTTTCGTTTTGGGAAACTGGTTTTGCCTGATATCCAGCTGCTTTTCTGAGACAGGCAGGAAAACACACAGGTGATTATTGAAATTCCATTGCTTGTCAGGTGAAACTCAGTCTCACTCCCCTTCAATCTATTCTCCATGCAGCAGCCAGAGTGTCCCAATCCAAACTCAAACCAGCGCAGGTCACCCATCCCGCTGCCCTCAAGACTTCCTCCTCCTCACCTGTTCACCCCGTTTTCTTCCATTTCACTACCACATGGCCCCTACTATGTCTCCAGATTCTTTCCTCATCACCCGGTGTTGTGGTTTAGATGTGAGGTGTCCCCAAAAAGCTCACGAGTGAGACAATGCAAGAAGGTTTGCAGGAGAAATGAATGGGTCATAGCCTTACTCCAGTGAGTTAACCCCCTGATAGAGATTCACTGAGTGGTAACTAAAGGCTGGTGAGGTGTGGCTGGAGGAGGTGGGAATTGGGAATGTGGCTATGGGGAATATATTTGTATCTGACAAGTGGGGACCATTTTCTCTGCTTTCTGATCACCATATGAGCTGCTTTGCTCTGCCACACTCTTCTGCCATGATGTTCTGCCTCACCTTGAGCCCCAAGGAATGGACCTCTGAAACCATGTGCCCTCAAACAAACTTTTCCTCCTTTACAGTTGTTCTGGTCAGATCATTAAGTTACAGCAGCAACAATGCTGACAGAACTAGCCATGTCCTCCTACTTCCCCAGCCTTCAGCCCCAGCATCTCTTACAAAACTGGCTTCCCCAATCTCCAGGTTTGATTTTAAAAGGCTCTCCTGCCTCCAAGACTTTGTTCATGCCACTCCTGTTCTGGGGTGCTATTCCCTCTCTTGCAAACTTTGATTCATTCTTCTACAGTTCTGGCTTTTCTTGATTTCTCTAGAAATCAAGTCAAAAATTAACCACTCTCTGTTTTGTAACCCTATAGCTCATTATTAATGCCCTTACCTCAGTGTCATGGCTTACCAGAGAGGCTAGTCTAACTTCTCATTAACCATGACCTCCTGAGGGCAGGGATTATGTCATATTGGTCTCCTCACACCAAGCAAGGACAAACCATAGCTACTCACTGAAAGGATTCCTCAAACACCTGGTGAGTGAATAACACGGAAGGGACTATAAGAGGAGTAAGAATTGATCTCTGATCACCAGAGCTGATAGCCTAGGACTTGCTTCAAAGCTGACTTTGTGGAACTTGGCGTCTTTTGAGTTTTATGTCCTGGAATTTTCCCAATTT
This sequence comes from Marmota marmota marmota, assembly GCF_001458135.2. NCBI lineage: Eukaryota > Metazoa > Chordata > Mammalia > Rodentia > Sciuridae > Marmota > Marmota marmota. The sequence goes on along the minus strand of NW_026000082.1, from coordinate 9,551,156 downwards.
TAAATATTTGTTCTTATGTACTCATAAGTCCAATTCCAACAGAAATTCTATCATTATATATGAAAATTCTATCTGCTTCTTGTGAGAATAACACAAATTCTTATATAACCCAAGCGCCTGAGTTTTGGTTTACATAATATGGTAGTTGACTACGTAGGACATCCAAACTAACACTAAAGAAGTGCACTCAGTTTTTCCTGTGCCTGTGAGACCTCCTTGAACTCTGTGAGCTGGGAGGGGACAGAAAACTTTTTTCCTGCCCTACCACAGTCATATTCCCAGAAGCTCAGGGCCAAATTCCTAGTCTAGATTCTTCTTAGTCTTTAATTATAAGTCGCAGCATCAGAAATTTCACTCTTTATCAAATTGGGAGAAGACTTAAGTAATAATAAACTATAACTAACTGATCTAATTTTTACCAGTCATTGTGCTAAGCAATTGAAATAGCTATCTCATTTAATTCTCAATAGTTCTATCCAGTAGGTTCTGTTTTTCTTTGTTCTCTCCTATCCATCTTTATTTCTATTTATCCTTCCTCTTTTCCCCACCCCTTCATCAATAACTGTTTATTTACTATATTTCAGGCATTGTATTGGCAGCTGGGGATAGAACTGAAAACGAGAACAAATGTGGTCCTGTGTGTAGGAATGCTCATTCTACTAAGAGGAAACTGATGGCAAACGAGAGAACTCCAGAGATCTCTCCAGCATGTTGACTATGGGGGAGTATGCTAGGGGAAGAAAGGTAGGAGAAAAGTCAGATACAGAGCAAGGACCCGAGAACAGGGCCACGAGGACTGTGTCAGAGAAACCACATGGGGTTGTAAGCAGGAGATTCCTCCATTCATTGATCCATCCATTTAATCAATCATTGAACCAATACTTTTTGAAGACTTGCTCACCTGACCATACTCTTTTTGGGGATATGGTGGTAAGACAGTCTTTACCATCTTGTAATTTGCATCTTATCAAGGGAAGCATATAACAATATACCAGGTAAGAATAAATGATATAAAGAACATCAAAGTGATATTAAACAACAAAGGGTAATGGAACTGGTGTAGCTCTTTTAGACAGAGTGACCAAAAAGGACCACTCAGAATAGAGACTTTGATGAGGGGAGGGAGCCAGACATCAAAGACCTGGCCAAAGAGTGTTCCAGGAGGAGGGACCGACAAGGGCAAAGACCTGGGATGGAATCAGCATGGGATAAGGATTATCAAGGCAATGTGGCACAAGGGGAGAGGGCAAGAGAAGCAGGCAAAGACTAAATTGCATGAATCCCTGTTAATGATTGGACTTGACTTTGGGCGGAAGAATGATGTGATCTGATTTATGCTTTGCAGGGTGACTCTGCCTACTAGGAAGGGAACAAAATTTAAGAATGTAGAAGCAGGGAGACCCGTGAAGCTACTGCAGTGGTCAAGGTAATAGATGATGGTGTGGCAAGAGCAGGGGGCAGAGATATGTGGAAGTCCAGGGGTTCTGAACTCACCTCTATGGTAGAACCAAACAATGACTGATGGATTCAATGTAAAGAATGAGAGAGAAGAAAGAACAGAGCTTCACTCCTGGGTTTTTAGCCTGAGATGGTTGTGATATTTACCAACAAAGTCTGGTGACAGCTCTGATTTGTAGGAGAGCAGACCAGGCTCTAAGAAATTTGTAGATTGCCTGAGTTCCTGCAGTTGTGTAAGAACGAGGTCTAGGAATCATATCCAGGATGCCCAAACTGCATTGCAATGAATTCCAGGAGACTGAGCACTTGATCCAAATTTGAGACTCTAACAGATAGGCCTACAATCCTCAGGCTACATTGCCTATACCCAATGACCACTTCAGATCAACAGGCTTTAGTTAGAAAAACATAATGGCCCTTCCCCGGTCTACTTCTTACCTGGGGTCTGGCTGTCAAGCTCACACTCGTAAACAGGCTGGCAGGTACTGCCTGCCAGGCCCCTCTCAGGACTGGAGATTTCCTGGCTCTTCCTGCCACGTGGAGAAAGTCGAGAAGAAGGGTCTTCAGAGATGGTGAGTGATTTTCTTTGGGCCGTCAAGTGCCTCTGAGAAGGAAGGGTCTGGGCTCCTTTGGTTTCCAGCTTTTTCCTGGGCTTCTCTGGGGCAAGCCCCATGCTTTTTTGCCCTTCCAAATGGAAGGCCTTCCCTCCACAATCGGAGAGGGGAAGGGCCGACGAGGTCTCGTTTCTCTGAGAGGAAACCTTCTCCCAGTTCCTGAGCTTGTCTCTGAAGCTGCTGGAGGCCACCACTCTCTCCTTGGGGGTTACCTCGGCCTTTGATCCAGTCACATCCAACAGCACAGAGGCCTTCTGGAAGTTTCCTGTGGAACACACAGTAGACTTTGCTAGAGGTCCTGGGGAACTTGAGCTCTTCCGAATTTCACTCCTCTGGGTCACCTTGGTTTTCTGAGGTGGGGACTCACCATTGCAAGAATATGGTAGGGGCTGATTATGGTTGGAAGAGAGGGGTTTCCCCTTTGCCAGGATTGGAATTGGCCGTGCACATACCACTTCATCCTTTTGAGAGTCACCTGCTGGGAATTTAATAGGTCCTGGAAGAGTTGGAGCATCAAACTTTTGAAATTTGGCTCGAAGTTCCTTGAAGTTTTTCACTCCTTCCTAAAGCATTAAAAAACCCAAAGAAAACAAAACAAACAAAAAACATCATTATTCCAGGAGAAAGAAAGCCAGTGTGATTAGCTGACCTCACTATACATGTTCAAGAGTTTTAATGGCAGATGTAATCCAATTGCTTACTTGTTGGCAATCTCAGTCAGTAATGCTACTGGCTATGTGAGATGGAAAGAAATGATTGTCTCCTCTTTGAAGCACTTCAGCTATGTTTATTTTTTTCATAGCACATAAAGGATACTTGAAGATACTAATAAAGGATCAGGGCTCCCAAAGATCAAGTGTCCATCACTGCCAGACACATAGTAGGTCCATGACAAATAAAAGCTCAATGATCCTTTGGTAGTTTCAGCTCCCCGTGGGAGATCTACTCTTCCCTCTAAACTGGGCTCAGCCTCATGTCTGAAAGTAGGTTGTGGTGATGTCAACCAGAGCCTGAGGGTAGAGGAAGGGCCCAGAGCAGTGAGTGACTGGCTGGTATCCAACCAGGGAGATTTGGGCTTGACTCCTGCTTCATACTCTTCCTATGGCCCCCCCACTTTCTCCCACTAAACCTTGTTTATTTGTGTAAGTGCATTTCTCATCTTTTGCCTTTGTAGCAGGTAGGAGGGCATCTAATGGAGCCTTTTCAAAAAACAAGAGCCACTACTCTCTCCAGGTCACATTGCAGGTTTCTAATGTCAGGTACACAGACTGTCTCCATGGCAGGGACTTCCTAGCTTGCCAGTTGAGGAAATGTTGGGTGACCTTTTCTCACTGTTTATAGTTGACTCACACCTGCTCTCTGAAGATTTAGGAAGGGAGGGAATTGAACAAGAGGCCTAAAGCAGGTCTCTGGGAACTGGCTTGCATTTGTATGCTGGATTTCTCTCTCTTTTCTCCCCTGACACACCCACAACCCATGGACACTTTTACAGCTCTCTCCACAAATTGCCAGGAGTTGATTTCTTACACTTAAGCCAGCAGACAAGTTAATCCAGTTGTACTTCCTGTCCCTGGACATGGCAGGAGCCTTCACTGGGCATGAAGTCAGGAGGCCTCAGTGAAGCTCAGCCTAGCTCTTTTCTGCTGTGTGCCTTGGGTAAATCATTTCACTTCTCTGAGCCTCATTGTCCTCGCTATAAAATAGGACTTCTATTTCTAATAACAGTTCAGAGTTCTTGTAAGGATAAATAAGGTGAAAGATATGCATACCTCGGTGGTAAATGTTTTTTAAATTGTGGCAAAACACACATGACATATAATATGCCATCTTAACCATTTTGAAGTGTATAGTTCAGCAGTGTTAAGTAGATTCACAGTTGTGCAGCCAATCTCCAGAACTCTTTTAATCTTTCAAAACTAAAAGTCTATACCTACTAAACAAGAACTCTGCATTCCAACCCTCCCACGCTGCATTCTCTCCCTCTGGATTTAAATATTGTAGTTATCTCCTATAAATGGAATCATCCAGAATTTGATGTTTTGTGACTGGCTTATTTCACTTAGCACAATAGTTTCAAGGTTTAGCCATGTTGCTGCATGTATTAGAATTTTCTTGCTTCTTATGTTGAATGATTGTATGTGTACATACATACATATATAAACATTCTGTTTATGCTTCATCCATCAATGGGCAAGTTGGGTTGAACAAGAGCCATAAAAACAGATATTCGCTTTAGCAATTATGAGTGATGCTCCTATAATCTAGGTATAGAGATTATTTCTTTGAGATCCTGTTTTCAGTTCTTTTGGGTAAGTTCCCAGAAGTGGAATCACATGGCAATTCTATTTTTAATTTTTTTGAGAAACCTCCATACTGTTTTCCATAGCAACTGTGCCATTTTACATTCCCAACAGTGTAAAATGATTCCAAAACTTATCTATGTTCTCACCAACACTTATTTTTTTTATATCAGTCCTCCTAACAGGTGTGCAAAGGTCAATGACTAATATTCTTGAAGTCATATAATAATGCTTATGTTTAGCTCTTTGTATCTGAAGCCATGTGAAGTACAATGTTATTGCTTAATAGATTTTAATCTCTGTGGGACTGTCTGAGCAAAGTCTTAGTAGGAAATAGAATTATGAATTTGATAACCTCCAAACCAAGGTCCTGTGCAGAGATAACAGGTTTGGTGATGGGCAGACATGATTGTACCTGACTCATTCCTTTTTCAACCAATTTTCATTAAGCATCCACTCTATAGACAGAACACTGTTTGATATAGTCAAGGACTCTGCCCTTAAATATGGCATCCTAATGTCAGACAGAGATAGAAAATAAGCAAACACACAAGACAATGTGAGAGAAGAGTGCTGAGTGGAGAATTAAATAGAAGATGCAATGGAGACCTGACTGGATGCTGGCTACTGATTTTCAGGGGAAGAGTGGAAAAATCACTCCTTCTCTCAGTCATGCACCAAATTAGGGTTAGCCTGGGTCCCTCCAAAACCCCGTCCACACTAACATCTAGATTTTTTTCCCCTTGATGTAGATGGGAAGAGATATGATACATTTTGTCATTTGTCATTCATTACCCGTATGTGGGAATTCAGGGTTTTGAGCATGAGGAAAGTTTCTGAGAGGAGATGAGAGGCCTTCTACTAAACCAGTCTCAATTTTTCTGTTCCCACAGCAAATCAGTTCCCAAATTCCTCCAATTCCCCCCACCCCACCACATGCACCCATGCACCCATAGATAGATGGATAGAAATATCTATCTATATTTTTATGTATATATGTGTATATAATATATATTTGTGTGTGGAGGGGGTGTGGTGAGTTGCTGGGGGTTGAACTCAGGCCCTTGTGAGTGGAAGGCAAGTGATCTACCACTGAGCTGTGTAGGCAGCCCCATCCTACTGATCTGTAGCCTTAAGCAGCCCACGAGCCTGCCCCTTCTTCATGCTATTTCCATTGCCTTCAGGTCTGTCTCCCTTATTACTTGGAATGACTTCTTTGCGGTCTCTCTGGTTCTACTCTAAGCCCTTCTAATCCTCCATTTATTCCGCTGTTAAACAAATCTGTTTAAAAACACAAATCTGATCATGTAAGTCCGTTATATGTTTAAAATCCTTCAATTTGGCTTCCCAAAGCTTTTAAATAAGCTTGAACACTTTTGCTTAGCACCCAAGACGCATCCTAATCCCAACCCTGTTAATTTTCTGATGCCATTTTGGCCCAGTGGGCTTTTTTCCCCCCTCAAGGAATTGTGCACATGTTTCTCAACCCATTTTGCTCTTCTATGACCCTGTACTTTTGAATGTGCTATTTTCTCAGCCTGAAATGTCCATCTTCCTCCCAATTTATTGAACAAGTAATTCCTACTTTTTCAAAATTCAACTTGTGTCATTTCAAAAGGCATATTGGTGAATTTACTCTATGCCAGGCTCTGGGGATACAGAGATGAAGAAGGCATCCCTGACCTTTTGCAGCTCATGGAATGAGGACGAGAGACATGAACAGATTGTTCTAACATAACGGAGGAAATCATCAATATGTGGCACAAAATCTACTCATGTGAACATAAAAAAAAAAGAGACTCAAATGTGACCTAGAGTTACAAAGAAGGCTTTCTGAAGAAGACTTCTCAGCTGAAACAGCCAGCCAAGCAAAGAATGGTGGGAAAGGAACCCAGAGAAAGCAGTATGAATGAGGCAGAGCAGGATGAAATGATACAGGAAGAAAGAGCAATTCCACCTTAGTAGAGTCCCAGTGTCCAGAAGGAGACACTGGAGGAGGTGGAGGCCAGCTCTTCTGAAGGTAAAGACCTGAATCTTCAACATGAAAGGCAAACTGCCAGTGTGATGACTCTTGACAGCTAAGTGTGATTTCAGACACAACTGTCATGACTACTCCTTGTAAAGCAGCCTGCCCTGCTTACCTTACCCTGAGTGTAGACAGTGAACCTTCCCCTCGTGCAGAGACTGTGAATCCAGAGCCACATTTCCCAGGCACTCTCTTGGCTGGAATTCTTCCAAGCAAAGGTGTGTACAAAAAGTGAGGAGATGAACACGAGCGTGTGTCCCTGGGGAGCGGCCAAGGCCAAGGTTGCTGTATTGTGCAATGGACAGCAACATCCATGGGTTCCCACTGGAATAATTCCATGTGGACAGTAGTCTTTTCTCTTAGCTATAGCAGATGAGCTCATCCCTGGGGCCTCCTAGTAATTTCCAGAATAATCTATAACAAATCCCTTTCAGTTCAATCTGATAACAAGTTTGTCGGTATTTTCAATATTTGGTCACTGCTGTAGCACTAAGAGGTGGAAGCTTATTTGGTCTGCACTGGTGACTGAATGAGTCCTTGATTTACAAGCTTTCAGAATCCATGGAAGATAAGAATAGTATCTTGGTCTCACCAGCACTAGCCCAGCACTTTACAGAGTCTTTGGTGCATAAATGGATCAGTGAATGAATGCTTTGAATAAGTGAGCAGGTTTACATGAACTAAAACTGCTCAGAATTTAAATTTTTTCTTCTATCATTTTTGTGAAGGCAGCTTTGAATGGCCACTGAAGTAAAGTATCTAAACACCATAAGGTCAGAAGACAACCTAGAAAATAGCCCTGGAAAACAGCCTGCGCACTTCTGATCTGGACCCTGCAAGCCTCAGATACCTCATGTGGAAACACAGGCCAAAACAATACAGAAATATTGTGGAAACAATCTAAGATAAAAGATAGTGGCGTCCTCAAAACAGAAGGGGCTTATCTCTTTGATATGGGAAGGAGGTGGCAACCAGCCACCAGAAACAAAGAAACTGCTCTTTCAGGAGCATGAGAGAAGTGGGAAATGGTTACCAGTTTGCACCACAGTATTCTAGGTGCCATAATTATCACAGCTAGATGAATATACTTAGTTAAACCAGCAGAACAAAACTCAGTAAAACAAACTTCTCCCAGCCGGTTTTTGTTTTACAGGAATGTAAGGAATAATAATAACAATAATAAAATAGGCACTGTTCTAGTACTTCATATACATTAACTCATTTAAACCCCGTGTATTCCAAACTTACATACAAGGATACTGAGGCATTGTGAGCCTAAGTGACTTCCCTAAGGTCATATTAGGAAGGGTCAGAGCTTGTGCAATATGGCTTCAGAGCTGATGCTCTGTCCCGGACTCCTTCAACCCAAGAATTTGCTTTCTTAGATTTAGACAATTTTGGGGGGTTGATTTTATTTTTTAGATCACATAATATGAAGGCTGTAATATCAGCTTTGTGAGAAGAAATTCCCCCTTTTTAGTTTCAGACACTTGATAACTATATTTTTTCTATTCTCTTCTCATCAACATCAACTCGTGTGTGTGTGTGTTTGTGTGTGTGTGTGTGTGTTTGTGTTTTCCTTGTACTGGGAATTGAACCCAAGGACACTCTATCACTGAACTATACCGCTCCTTTTCCCTTTTTGAGATAGGGTCTTGCTCAGTTGCTGATGCTGGCCTCTAAAACTTTTAATCTTCCTGCCTCAGTCTTCTGAGTTGTTGGATCATAGGTTGTGTGCTACTGCCTGGCCATATATACGTTATCAAAAGTAATCTCTGCAGCAACCCTATAAAACAGGCACCATCACTGCCTCATTTTACATGTAAGCTTGGGGGTAAAGAAAGGTTAACTCATGCCCCAGTTTACATAGAAAGTGATATAGGAATTGGAATCCAAGTCTGTATGATTCCAGAGCTCCTTTTAGCTGTTCTGCTTATATACCTTACTTATAAATTTAGCTCTAATTTTTAATTCTTTGGCTGTATCATAGAAATTTCATAGATAAAAGATAACCAATTTTGAATATGTTACATTTGCTTTAGGAATTAAGCAGTAATCACTTGATCAAAACAAACAAATTAAAATCCCAGGAAATCAATCTGCATTTCCTTTTAAATACTCTCTCAGACTTTTTTGTTATTTATACTGACATGGAAAAAACATTGTTTCTGATATAATTGACATAGGGTTTAAATGTGTAATAAATTACATGGCTTTTATGACTATGTAGTCTTGGATTTTCAAGATAGTTCTGATTCAATGTAATTTAAAAGGTGATATGAAAATGCAAAAACAAATGATAAAACACAATTAAGTGTTATACCCTTTCAAAATAAATTTGCAAATGAGAAAAATTCTGTTTATGAACCATATGTCCTTATCTTTGGTTTATAAAGTATGATATGAATTGTTGCTCCATGCTCTCCTGAGCATATCCTCATGTGGAGGGCTGAGAGGTACCCTCCTTCTGTGTCACAGCTCTCAGACTCACACCTATGATGGCACACATCACACCTTGTAGCAAGGTGACATGGAAAAGAACCACAGGTGCTCAATAAATCAGAAGTGACTCAGCATGTGAAAGCTGTCATAAAACATGTGTAAAATAAGTTCCAAAAGGAGAGGATGCAACTTCGATGCATACTTTGATTTAAAAAGAAAAGTTAACTAGTTTTGAATTTTTGCAAGTTTCTGAATATTGTCCTCTACAGGGAAAAACACAGGCAATGTTGATAGCATGGCTTTATCACGGGTCTGAACACTCTTCTCCTGGTGAGCAAAGACTTTCACCCTAAGGAATATGACAGCTCAAGATCCAAGACACAGATGGGGCAGCAGAAGCCAAGAAATTATGTGCCCAGGAAGGGAGGCAGTAATAGCTATCAAATCCTAGCTGGGATGGAAGGGAGTAGACGTTTTTAAAAATAGCATCTGAGACACCTTCATGAATAAAAGGGCTTCACTTCAACCTTTGCCATTCCAGGGGCTATGATAATGGTGAAGCTGTCTTCCTAGTGCCAGTGATTAATTCCTAAGCTCCCTGGGCAGGGTCAGGTATAAGAACAGCAGGGCACAGAACACTGTTTGATTTCCTCTCACCTACCCTGGTCAGAGACACAGAATGGGAAGATTAGAAGTTTCCATCACAAAGATATAAGGACCAATGCTTTTTCCTGCTGACCGTCAGGCAGGAGTGCCGACCCTGGTAAGTGCTAAGTGGTCGTATCTAGAGTTCCTGGAGCTACCAGTAAAATCTCTCACTCCCTAGCCACTGCCCACTGAGGATGTCAAAGGCAGTTGACAGAGTCTGACCTATGAGACTGCTCTCCTCTGTTGTGCTTATCACACTCCAACTCATCAAAACTGTTCTCTGCTGTCCCTCATCACAACACCCTGTGGTTGATCAGTAAAGCTCCTGCACTCCCAATCCTAAATGGTAGGCAACAGCGAGTCCATGACCCACCTCCCCTAAAACATCAGGCCATCACGGCTTGCATTATAGTAAGTCTGGGTCATTGTCAAAAAGCCAGGCCAGTCTGTTAACACAGAGCTCTGTCTCCCACAGACCTGTTTAACATCCTTAACTAAATCCCACTTCTCATTCTTCCCTCCCCATTCCTTCCCCCGAGCTCTCTGCTTCTGACTTGGTCTCTGCTGACTTGCTCTCTGCCACTTGGTCAGGGGTCAGCAAAATTGCTTACATGTTCAATCTCGTCTATGAATGTGCCCTCCACCTTCTTCTCTAACTTAAACTGGTGCCTCCCCTGGAGAGAGGGGCTCCCTTGATGCTTTCATGACTATCCCTTCGTCCTTCTCTGCTCTTCTACTCCTGGGCCAGGTGGGGGATAGTGTTTTCCTAGCTCCCCACTGATGCTTCCAGACCATTCCTTCTTCTTCAGAAATACCATCTCCTGTGAAGAGGATGCCAAACTAAGCCCACTGCTCCCTGTTGAGGACTTTTAAATATCACTGGTCACTACCTTCATTTATTGAGGAATTTTTGCCTCTGGCTCACTCCTCACCTTCCTTGACTACTCTAATGGCAATAAGCAAACTCCAATCCATGTAGATAATCCTTCTAACATCCCGGTGTCACTTCTGATAATCTTGCCTACTATCCCGCCTCAGTCACTGATTTCCAGAGATATTGGTCATCTTCAAAGTGTCAATTTAGATATCCTACCCTTGGATCCTATCTTACCACTTACCTTATCTTAGTACTGCAAAACCAGTAATTCTTTGGCCTCAAATTAAGTTCCATTGATCATCCCTATAATGGCTTTCTGGAATACCATTAAAGTCTCATTCAAGGCACTGATTTCCCCAACCTCCTAGCCTCCTCCAGGTCTGGACCACATGCCTCAGGCACTTGTCTGGGGCTACTGATCTGCCTTGGTGTTCACCACACTCCAGCTTATCATAACCATTCACTGATCTGCTTTCCCATCAAATTTCATCTTTTTCAATTTGGAAACTGTGTCTTTCCCTCACTGTGTCTTTAGCTGAGAGCTGAGCAATCTAAACAGAACAATTCAAAACATTTGATCCCCCTTTAATGAAGGCAGTATGTAAAGAGTGACCTAAAATAGTACTGCATAGGGTCCAAAGATACACAGTGAAATCAAGAGTTAGTTTGGCAAAGCTCTTCCAGAGAATCCTTTCCAGAGGAAGTAGAATTGAATGGCGAGGGGGTTTCATTGGAGAGAGGGTGCGCCAAAGACATATCAGGCTAAAGGAACAGCGCAGGTAAAGGCATGGAGGCGGGAAGGGCCATTGTGTTTCTAGGTGACCAGATCAGAACAGCAAGAGAGTAGCTCAAAAGGGAAAGAAAGAAGAAAGTTGTTATTCTTCCCAGAAGCCATTTGCAGTTAGGGCCTTTGAAGCCTTCGCTCAAGGAAGTAATGAAGACTCTCAGTTGCCTTCAGGGCAATATGGAAAGCAGATATACTGGTGCAGAGGGGCTCTCGGTGGAGTTTACATCATATCACTTTGCTACTCTTTAGTCTCTATCTGCCTGTGCTCTTCTCGACATGCAGATCTTTCCATCCATCCATCCATCCATCCACCCATCGTCATTCATAGAACCATTAAAATTTTCATCCAAGAGTCCTAACAGTACTTTGGCTTTATAATTGATCACCTCCCCAGTGACTGACAGGAAAACTGTGTCAACACCCCCACTTGTCAAACCCCTTCCAGCCACCTCTTCCTTCCCCTTCATAAGGATTAAGTTCTTCTTCAATCTTTGAAAAGTTGTTTGGATTCCCTAAGATCTAGTTTTAACATCAACAAAACAACCCTAACTTAGGTCTACAATCTTCATATGAAAAGCTGAGCCAGATATGTTTTGGAATTCAGAAAATTTCCAGTTTTAGAAAGAATTTGTATAACAAATTCTATATACATACATAACAATTCTATATACATATTTCAAGTGTGGTCTGAGGCAGAACGCTGTAGTCAAACCTGTGACTATTTCTGCAGCAAAACACAGTAAGGTTCATCTAATTCAGGATAAATAAAGACTATAAATTGTCTCATATTGGTTCAGTTAGGCTTTTGATATCACAACCATTATGACAAATTAGTGGTTTTCAGAGCTTATTAGATTTTGGGATTATGGAAAAAGATGTCATGGACTTGCTCCTATTCATTTCCTAGGATTTTTTTCAAGGGTTAAAGAAGAGGAAGAAAAAAGCAAAACAATTATCCAGCTTCAGGCTTAATAAATGGTAGCTCTGACTATGGATACTCCCTAGTCCCATAGTCGTCTTCAACTGAGATATTTGTAATCATTTTCTAACTGGCCACTCAGCCTCACCTAAAGACCTCTTCATTGATCTGATGTCTCTAAAATATAGTTGCATTCTAAAATTTCACTGTTTTTGAAAAAAAATTTTCACAATTAGTCAACAATTAAGATGATAACTTCTTCATCTCCTTGATCTGGTCCTAATCCACTGTTCTCTCTCTCTCTCTCTCTCTCTCTCTCTCTCTCTCTCGATGCTGGGAATTAAACCCAGGGCCTCATACAAGCTAGGCAAGCACTCTACCACTGAGCCACCCCCTCCCCATTATGTCTCAGGCTCCCCCTGATGTGGGTCATGCTTTCTTACATCCCACCCTAGCCTATGCTTTACCCACCATTTGAAATACCTAGAATGTCCTTTTTAGATATCAACTATCCAAATTTTATTCATCCTTCTAGGCACAGCTCAAATGTTCCCCTGAAGCCTTTATTATGGTCCCCTTCAAAATTTAATCCTCTGCCCAGGCCTCTTCTGAGGATGATTGTTATCCTTGGTTCGGATACTGGGGTATCTCAGGGAACCCAGAACTTGCTCCACTGAAACAGAATCTCTGGGGAGTCCTAATTTCATGAATCATCTTGAGCTTATTATATTGCCAGCTCAGCATTTGGCCTAAGAATACACCTGGAAATATCTTTCAGCTTTTCATCTTCAAATCTCATTTGGGGGGCTGGGGATGTGGCTCAAGCGGTAGCGCGCTCGCCTGGCATGCGTGCGGCCCGGGTTCGATCCTCAGCACCACATACAAACAAAGATGTTGTGTCTGCCGAAAACTAAAAAAATAAATATTAAAAATTCTCTCTCTCTCTCCCTCTCCCTCCCTCCCTCCCTCTCTCACTCTATCTTTAAAAAAAAAAAAACAAATCTCATTTGGTTTTATACTTTTTGACACTTTTCTTGTCCTACGACAACTACTCAAAGGGATGTCTCATCCTCCCATCTCCCATGAGCTTCTTAGGGCAGGCAGAAAAGTATATTCATCTTGATAGAGCCCACAGGTTCAAGCATGATGGTGGACTCCAAGTGCTCAATAAATATTTACCCAAGTAATAGTGAATGCAATGAATGAAGAGATTTCTAGAGTAATGGTCTAGAGGAAACTCTCTTTTAAATGGCTTTCTCAGAGAACTAACAATTCACCTCACATCAATGATGCATCTAAATTGTGTTCCAATCATGCCACCCCGATTTAAAACTCCTCAATGGTTCCCCTGTGAACCTGATAAGATTTACAATCCTCAGCTAGACACCTAAGGCTCTCTCTGATCTTGTCCTCCCTGCATCTCCAGCTTCATTTCCTACCACTTCCTGCCTCCAACTCAGCCCATCTGGAAAACCAGACTTGACTCTGTACATTTGCTCATGCAGTTCACTCTGCCTGGAATGCCCTTTCTATACCTTTATTTCATTTATTTATTTTTTTGTGCTGCTGAGGATCAAACCCAGTACCTTACACATGCTAGGCAAGCGCTCTTCCGCTGAGCTATAGCCCCAGGCCCTGAATGCCCTTTCTGTATGAATTTGCTGGGATAACTTTGTTCATATTTTGATCAGTCTCTCCCACAAGGTTCTTGGGAGAGCCTAAGTGCAATTGCACTGTGCTCTCATAACAGCCTAGGCTTACCCCTGTCTTTCCAGTTACCTAATTGTATTTTAGTGATGTATATGTATGTCTGCTTACCCACACCCACTCACACGGTGAGTCCTCAGAGGTAAGGACTGGATTAATTTTTTTTCCACTTATACTTCTCTCATTGTACCTGGACACAGAGAGATAAACAATTCATGTCATTTTGAATTAAACTGAACTGACTAAAAAGCCTTTGTATGTATTTATGAATGAAAGATGAGGGAAAATTAGGAGCAGTTCTAGATAAAAGCAAGGTGCATTAATTCTTAGAACATGGCCCCTTTTTATATTGCATTTCCAATTCTATGCAAAGCCGCATGTGTATGTTGACAATTACTCTAATCCTTACAACTGGCTTCTCAGCTTGCTCCCGAAGAGGAAGACAAAAACCAAGTGCCTGAATTTCCTGAGGTTCGCTCAGGTCACAAAACAAATGAGCGCTGGAGCTGAGATCTGAGCCCAGCAAGGACGCATGCCCCACACAGCCTGTGATGTGCTGAAACGAGTCTGCTCCAGCGCACCTTTACCTCCACGACAGGGGCTCCCTCTTCTTTCTCCAGATCCATCCCTCACTTATTTGTGGAGTGCCTACTGTGGATACCATACATGAATAAGACACACGCCTCGCCCTCCTGGGATCCAGGCTTGTGAAAAGACCACTTAAACAGACAGTGACAGCAACCTAGGGTCACCGCTGTGACAGGGCCGCGCCAGGGGCAGCACAGGGAAAAACCTAATTGGGTTTGAGAAGGCAAGGGGATGTTTGCAGACAAAGCAAGAGGTGAAGAAGAAAGAAGAGCGTGACTGTCAAAGTGTGGGGCATTTAGGTTGAGGAGATGAACCTTAAAAGACGGGAGGCTTGAGAGATCCTGGCCAATGGAGATTCCAGAGCCTGTGGTGGGGCTGAGACAGGAGAGGAGGAGAGGTGAGAAATGGGGCTGGGCTGCACCCCAGCTGTGCAAATCATTGAAACAAGCTTATCAACACAAATGGGCATTTTCATGGTTCTGACTTCACATCAGGGATGGTGACTATGACAATGATATTTTTGAATCTCCAATTTCCCTTACTTAAGGCGTGGGCCTGTAGAGAAAACCCCAAGCAGTGTGAACAACCAAGGGAGGCAACCAGTCATTGCAGACAGACGAGGTTAATGATGTCTTTCAGGAAATCCTCCCGCTCCCAAATGATGCAACAGGGATTGAGATTGTTTCCATGCACAAAAAGGTTGCTTTGTGGCATTTTGTGGGTGGAGAAAGGGTCTCAGAGGAAAAATTAGACTCTCCATCCTCAGATGCCAATTTTAAAATGCAGCTCCCTGCAAAGGGGCTCAAGTTTAGCTTTGTTGGCAGCCTGGGGATCAGGACCCGACGTCAGAATTTATGGTCTCTACCAACAGGCCAAGTTCTCCAACTGCCTCCCTGATGGCTGTCCCCCATGCTCATTGGCACTGCAAAACCTGGGGCAAGAACGGGACTGCCCGCCAAAGAGATGGGAAAACAGAGCACAGAGCCGTGCTTATGTGAGAGGGCTTCCTGCTCTCCCCGCTGCCCTCCGTGACCCCGACAGAACAGTCACTCAGTGTCCTTTGGGTTGATGGCAGTTACACGTAAAGTGCAATTTACTGAACTCCAGAATAAGAAGGGCTGAGTGACCTCTTTGAGTCCCTGGATTGCTCTCAGCCCACAGTACACGTTGTAAACTCCTTAGCCATTTTAATTTCTTAGATTTTTTTTTTTAATGTAAGAGTCCCAGCCACAGGAAAAAAACAGTAAAAGAAATCAAAGACACCCTTCTAAATGAAACCAGGCCCATACACACACATATTTTGGGTGGTGCTGGGGATTGAACTCAGGGCATTGAGCATGCTAGGCAAGCACTCTACCAACTGAGTTATATCCCAGTCCAGCATTATGTATTTTTGTATTTTATAGAAGAGAAAGCATTCCCTTTTTTTTGTCTATTTAACACTTCTTTCCATGATAAGAGCAAGGGATATCATTTTTAAGATCTGCAGTGCCAGAGCTGGGGTTGTGGCTCAGTGGTAGAGCACTTACCTAGCATGTGTGAGGCATAGGGTTTGATCCTCAGCAACACATAAATCAAATAAAGAAATAAATAAATAAAATGAAGGTATTATGTCCATCTACAACTAAAAAAAATATATTTTTAAAAAAGATCTAATGCCAATTTCCTTTATGTTCATCATCACTCCCTCCCCCTCACCCCTACCACTGACATCCCATTTCTATACCACAGTGATTATTGACCTTGGGCTGCAGTAACTGCTGCTTCCCAGATATAACCCCAGATGCCCCTGTCAACCCAGAACAGCAGGTGTGGCTAGCACCATTTTACAGATAAGAAAACCAATGCTAAGAGAAGTTTAGCCTAGAGACTGAAAACCTTGCTCATTAGTCAGCTAATTTGTGTTTGGATCCTGGACGTTTGATTGACAGTGGTCAACTTTGATTTAGTCTTCACCTTAATTCCCATCAATAAAATGGAAACAATGGTAGTGTTTACTCTATTGTCAGTTAATTCAGGCAATCCTTGGTAAGTGTCATCATAGAGCCTGGGGTGTGGTCTCTTCTCTCCCGAGGGCTAATTGTCATTATCAATGGTGCCATCAAGTTCACAATAAGAGACAAGTTTAGATTTAACTATGAGTCTTTGGTGGTATGCATGTGTCCCTCTCTCCAACCTCCAAAGCTTACCTGCTGGAAATTTATCTGCAAATTCAGATATTAATGTATTTAAAGGTAGAACTTTGGGTAGGTAATTAGGATTAAGTGAGGCAAGCGGGGTAGGGAGGCATGATGGTAAAGTGGCTTTTAAGATGAGGAAGGGAGATAGAAACTAGCATCCTTGCTCTGTCTTACTATGTGACACCCTCCATCACATTAAGATGCAGCAAGGAGGCCCTCACCAGATGCTGAGCAGATGCTGACACCATGCTTAGACTTCCCAGTTTCTAGAGCTGTACTTTTTGTTTTTTAAATAACCTACCCAGTTTCAGGTATTTTGTTATAGTCACAGAAAATGCACTATGTCAAGGTCTAACTTCAAAATTCAAGAGCTTTTCACTATATCCCATTGAGTTAGGCCCCTTTCAGACTTTTGTTTACTCTGAAACCAGGCTACAAAGGAGAAGTGATCAACTATACTGTGTAGGTGAGAAGCTAAAGCTGGAACGATCAAGGTACTTGCTTATGTTGAAAGAACTAAAATAAGTGGCAGACCTCCTGACCTCAATCCTAGCTCTAATACATTTTCACAGCCTAAATTTTTGGATGGAAGCAATCAATAAATTCAACTGGAAGGTGTTTGAAAGACCCTTTCAAAATTTCTTCAACCAATAAGAATTGATGCTTGACAGTCTTTATGCTAAGTATTTATTCTGCTAATCCTCTCACTGAACCTGGAGATCTTCTTTACTCAAAGAACAAGCATGATATTCTCCAGTTTCATCTATATACTGGCAAATGCCATAATTTTATTCTTTTTTTATGGCCGAATACTGTTCCATTGTATATATATAAACTACATTTCCATTGTATATATAAATTACTTTATCCATTCATCTGTTGAAGGGCATCCAGGTTGGTGCCATAGCTTGGCCATTGTGAATTGAGCTGCTATAAACACTAACTTGGCCACGTCAGTATAGTATGCTGATTTTAAGTCCTTTAGGTATAAACCAAGGATTGGGGTAGCTGGGTGAAATGGTGGTTCCATTCCAAGTTTTCTAAGGAATCTCCATACTGCTTTCCAGAGTGGTTGCATCAATTTGCAGTCCCACCAGCAATGTATGAGTGAAGCTTTTCCCTACATCCTCAACAATATTTATTGTTATTTGTATTCTTGATAACTGGAGAATATCATACTAAGTGAAATAAGCTAGTTCTAAAAAACCAAAGGCTGAATTTTCTCTCTGATATGTGGATGCTACCCATATGAGGGAGAGTAAGGAGGGGAATTGGATTAGACAAAGGGGAATGAAGGGAAGGGGGAATGGGAATAAGAAAGACAGTAGAATGAATCAGACATAACTTTCCTCTGCTCACATATGAACACCTGACCAGTGTAACTCCGCATCATGTTCAACTCCCAAAATGGGATCAAACTTCTAATGGGTTCCATCCTATGTATGTATAATGTGTCAAAATATGCCTTAGTGTCATGCATATCTAACAACAAAACAACAACAACAACAAAGAACCAGCAAAGCCAGAGCCCTCTGGGAGAGGTTTACAGCAGCAATCAGTTACACACCAATCCTGACTCCAGGTGCCAGCTCCTGATTTCCTTCACCTTGGGAGGCTGCCGGCTGTGTGGTGCCCACACTACCTCTGCACCTTCCAAGGAAAGAAGCATTCTTGGCCCTTTGGAGAAATCCACGCACTGATGGCTTTCAAAAGAAACTGTGTGCTATGTAGAAAAGAGGCCTGGGCTTCATCCTGGCTCCGTCCCCAACCAGACGTGTGTTTGAGCAGGCACTTGACGTCTCCTCCCTGCCGATGAAATGGAGATGCTGGTTTACAGCAGTGACTGGACGCTTGTCCCTTGGAGAAGTAAGAGGGTAGATGACCGAATTCTCTGGGTAACGTTCCTTCCTGTCTCTGATAGATATTAATCTCTACATCAGACATGAACCCAGGATACCGAGCTCTCCACCCCCAGGAGCACTGGTCACACAGTGACCTCAGGGGCCTTTTATGTAGACCACCATGTGAACAGGGTCCCTTGGAGTTGTGCAACTTGGTGTCCCTTGCAGAGAAAAGTGGTGAGAGTGGGGAACAAATGTTCTCTGTCCTCTTGGAGCTTTTAGGTATATAGTTTGCTTGAAAGGTTAGGAGAGATTGTTCATGCAGTCATTCATTCAATGACTGGGTCAGTGCCCACTTTATAGCAGAATGCATTACAAACAATAAAACATAACAAAAGTACAGGTAGAGCATCCCTTATTCAAAATGCTTGAGATCAGATATTGGAGTTCTTCAGATTTAAAAAAAATATTTGCATAGAGTTTATCAGTAGGACACCTCAAATCTGAAAATCTAAAATCTAAAATGCTCTAAAATTCAAAACATTCGGCACATTATGTTGGTGCTCAAAAAGTTCTGAATTTCAGAGCGTTTCAGATCTCAAAGCATTTCCGATTTCTGTTTAGGGATATCTGATGGGCATGCCCTGAACGATTTATTTGCCTCTCGTTTCCTCCTCCACATACTTATTTTTCTGGAAGCTTGCAGTCTTACTTCCTCCATTCCATCCACTCTGCTGGATTTACTACTCTCTTTCATTCACCCTTGGAGGTTTTAACATAGTGCTCAGAGCAGAGAAGACATTCCATAAATATTTGTTGGGGGAATCAATGCCTCCATGCCTCCACACACATTTTATCCTCTGCCCAGAATGTTCTCCCTGTTTATTATCTGAAAAGCATTTGTCCTGCTTGGCTCAGCTCAGGGGCACCTGCCAGAGGAGCCTTTCATCAGGTCTGCAGCAGGAGGTGGTGAATCCCCTGTACTCCTGGAGACCCCGTAGCTCCTTCCACTAAACTGTTTATCTTACTGTTATTTCCTTACAGTTTCCCCTTCCTCCTAGGCTGCCTTGTCTGTAAGAGCAGAAATAGGGCTAAGAAGATGGGATCTGGGGTTGGGAAGTCCTAGGTTGGTACTCTACCTCTATAAATTCTGGCTCTGTCTCCTGGACAAAGCTGTCTCAGGTCTCAGGTCCCCTGGGTCTTGATGAGTGAAATGGGGATACAATTGTTCCCATCATAAGATTGCCTGGACATGGATGCTGGCCTGGTGCCTGGCACCTAGGTGGTCCACGATGATGGAGAAGGGAGTTGGGGTTTGATAAGGAGAGGGATGAGGAGGAGGACCATGACGGCAATGCTGATATGATTGTCATGGCGATGCTGACAGTGAGGAAATGATCAGCAGCTCAGCAAACATGTGTAGGGTTAATTGACCTGATGGCTTCAGACGGGAAAACTGATTATTGGGTCTGATTGGTGACATCTTAGCTTCCAGTAGTAGGAATGCTTCAGCTGTGACTGGTTCCTCTTCTGCATTCACCGGCAGGAGGAATGCATTTCCTTCCCATGTCCACTCCAGTCTGCACCTATTCTCCCCATTCTGTGACATCACCCTGTGAAGTTACCCTCTCCCCCTTTCCAGCTCTCTGCTTCCTACCTTGTGCCACGCTGGCTAGCAACACTCATTCAAGATGACAAGGACCCGTTCTGCTCTGCTAAGGCTCAGTCCACATGCCCATTTTTCAAGCCCTCCCAGAAGAGGTTCCTCTTCACTTTTGATCAGCAAAAGACCTGGAACATACCAAGGGGACCCTAACAAGGAAAATAACTGACAAAGCCCTCCAGACAGAGGTGGCCTTGAATTCATCTATGGGGACGGGTCAGGCTTTGTCACTTGGCTCAGAGGACAGCTTGAGGTAAACAGTTGGAACAAACAGAGGGCAGAGCGAGGCAGGCGGCTTCACAGAGCATTAGCTGAAATTCTTCTTTGTGTTAATGGCCAAGAGGATATAAGAAGACTTGAAGGCCAGACAACGTAGGCAGAAAGGTAAGTCCCTGGCAGTTGCTTAGCTTAGAGAGACAGAAGGTGAGAATAGGAGTGATCTAGTTGCTGACTCTAAGATGTTGGAGCCTTGGGTCCTCAGCAAGAACACACAAGCATTGACTCATTGAGGCCCAGTTGAAAATAGAACTAATACTGGAATCAAACAATCCAGGGCTTGGATATCTGGCATGTCACTCTGCCATCTGGGAGAAATCACGTGGTTCCTCCATTGATTCATCTATAAAATGAGATGCCTTCAGATTTTGGAAACTTGTAGTAAGCTCCCCAGTGCCTATCTGAATACTGGTCACAGAGTAAACAGTTAATAATAGTGTCACTGCCCCTGTCATCATTCTTGTCACTCAACTACTTAAGCCACCAGAAGAGAGAGAACAGTGAATTAGAAACAAACACTGCTTTTTTCCAAGTGGAATTAACAATAGAGAGTACAACAACATGGAGAAGTTAAATAGGCATTTACACATTTCTTAACAACGTTGTGCATGCTCTGAAAACAGCTTTCGGGTGCAGTGTGTTCAAGATGGACTGGTCAGTGGTAGGCTGAGCAATGCTCTCCCTGCCCCAGGGTTGCCCATGTCCTCCCCTGGGAACCTGGGAATAGTTTGTCGGGCTGCTCCACCTGGTGAATGGTTATCCAAGTGGGCTCCACATAACTGCAAGGGACCTTGTAAGAGAGGCTGGAAGGCCCTAGTCTTAGAAGATGTAAGGATGGTCTCCAAAGAGCGGAGAAGATGCTACTCAGATGGCTCTGAAGCTGGAGGAAGGAGTCATTGAGCCATGAATGCAGATGGCCGCTCAAGTGCAAAAGATAAGGGAACAGATTGTTTGCAGGGCCTCCAGGTGGAATGCAGCCCTACAGACCCATTTTAGGTTTCTGACCTCCAGCACTGCAAGACTGTGAATTAATGGCATTGGAAGCCACTCTGTTCATGATCATTTGTTACAGCAGCAATAGGAAAAAAACATAATGCTCTCATACAAACAAACAAAACCCCCCAATACTCCAGGGTACACACTGGTTAGGATAGACTAGGTTCTGTTGTGATAACCCAGCAGCCCCCAGATCTCAGTGGCTGAACCTAAAAGTCTTTCTCTCACCCCAAATGCCACATGGCCAACATGAGTCTGAGGTGAACCGCTCACTCAGGGATTCACTCTCCCTCTGTGATGTTGCCATTTCAGCATGGGTCTCACTGTCCTGGGGGCCGCTGGAGGAGCAGAGAGATTCCTACTTTCCTGCAGGTGCCTGGAGCTTCACTACTATACATAGCCCATCGGCCAGCTCTTATCAAATGACCCCCATCTAATTCTAAGAGAAGCTGAGAGTTGCTAAGAGAGCAACAGGAATGTTTGGTGAGCAATTGCCATCTCGGGCCCTGGCACAGAGGTGGTGGCTTGGGAAGGCTCTCTGCAAAGAAATGGCTCCCAAGCTGGGAACTGGCAGATGCAGCAATTAGCCAGGAGAAGTGAAGGGAGACTGAAAGCAGGCCAAGTGTGGGTGAGCTAGAGTGGAGTGAAGAGGGGGAAATGCAGGAAGATGGTAAGTATGATTTTTCCCAAGGCAAGACCCACATCACCATTCATCGTGAATTGAACATCTGTTTGCCCAAACAAGATAGGCCCAAAGGCATGAAAACTGTTGTTTTCCATATCATATTTGTTTTGGATAAAATCTCATCTAGTCATTTGGTGGAAAAGACTCTACATTGTATTTTTCCATTTATTTGAAAAGGGGTGCCGTGAGATTTGGCAGATACTTTTATATTAGGCTTTAAATTTTTTCTCAACCTTGGGTTGGGTTGGATGGTCATCTTTCAAGCCTATAGATTCCCTCAGCGGAACTTCAGACCCTAAGGATTCCACCTGGGGATTCATATACACTTGGGCTTAGTAATTTAAAAACATACTCTGAAGAGCCCTAAAGCTTCAATCAGCTCTTCACCCAATGACAACGTGGACAGATATGCTGTGATATAAAGGAACAGCATGGAGTGGGGGAGTTGCAGGTCAATCCCCACACCTTCCTCCCCCAGGTGTTATTTAGTATCACATTGATTACATCTTAGTTGTAATCTTAGATTACATTTGTATATTGCTTTATAATTCATAGAATATTTCCCCACAGATGATGTCATTTGATCTTTGTAACCATCCTGAAAGAAGGTCGACAATGTATTACCAACTCTGTTTTATAGATGAGGAGAGACTTAACCTTAAGAGTATAAAGCGGTTGCCCCTGGTTGTGCCAGTGGGATGGGAACCCAGCTTTTATGATACCAGGTTATGCTCTTCTGTAACCTGTTTCTCCTTCCCTGTTTTTATTCCATTCCTCCAGAGTCAAGTAAACCGTGAAGGCAAATAAGCTGTGACCACATGTTCCTTTGAGATACTTTGTGTCTACAAATTCTGTCATGCCACACTTCAGAAAATTTAGGAAATATGGACTTTTTTTTTTTATAGTAGCAAGTATTGAGTGCCAGCTATGTACTGGGTGGTATGCTAAGAACTTAACATTTCAAACTGGCTTAACCTTTACAAATGAACTATGAGACAAGTTCCATCATTATTTTCATTTTACAGATGACGTAACTGAATCATAGAGAGATGTAATTTTTCCAATGGTATGTGACTTGTGCCCAGGCAGTCCACCCTGAGTTTTGAGTTTTTAATGAGTCTAAGTGATGCATTTATTACATCCATGGGTTCTTTCTGCTCTGGGTCTGCTCTACCTTTTGTTTAGATTTTAGCTTAAAGTCTTCTATGACTAGCTCAACTCCATCTCTCCTCCCTGTTTGGGATATGAACCCCTTCCCATGATCCTTAATATCCTGTGTGTTTCTCTATCACTGAATTTATCATAATTTATTATGAATGTCTATGTTTCTGATCTTAGTATACTCTGGATTCCTTGGATGGACATCATCCGAGGTGTCTGTCAACAGATGAACAGATAAAGAAAATAAGAAACTCCGTACAAAATGGAGTATTACTTGGCCATAAAGAAGAATGAAATCATGACATTTATAAGAACGTGGATGGAACTGGTGGTCATCACATTAAGCAAAATCAGCCAGACCCAGAAAGACATTTTCTTTTACATATAGAAGTTAGAGAGAGGGATAGAGAGCAGAGAGACAGTGAGAGACAGAGAGAGAAAGAGAGAGAGAGAGAGAGAGAGAGAGAGAGAGAGAGAGAAGGAGGGAGAAAGGGAGGGAGGGGATAATCTGGGGGTAGAAGAGGGACTACTAGGGAAGGAGTCTGAGTGGAGGAGAAAGAAAGGGGAGGTTTAGAGAGGGCTAAAGGGAGGGAGGACACGGCCGAAGCACACCGTCATGAGTGGAATAGACACATTCCAAGTCCAGGTTTGAGACTCACACTCCAGTGATCTTTCCTTGGACCATTACTAGAGAAAAGTCTCCTGTGCGCAGGCTCAGAAAATAGCACTTTTGGAACAAATAAGAGCACAGCATACTTTTGAATGATTTTTTTTTTAAGAGAGTGAAAAGTGGTAGCTTTCACCACGTTTATTCTGTAAAAGTTCAAGTGATAAATACTTCAGCATTCAAATGGTTTAAAACCTTTCCCAACTTTCCACCCCCTCTTTTTCTTGCCTGAGGTCACACATTGATTTTGCAATAAGCTACTGGTTAGTTCACAAAAGAGTGCAGAGGGTTAGGAAAGGGGTTTGAATTTTAATGTTAGCTCTGCTACAGATTTTAGATTGGGGTAATTTTGATTATATCAGCAACTCTGAGTATTAGTGATGGATTTGATTATTTTATAGAACATTCAAATATATTTTCCTATGTTATCTTCGTATACAAAATTGACAAGTAGGTATCATTAAATTCATGCCAAGAAAAGATAACTGGAGTTCCGAGAAGATCAATGAACTGTTCAAGACCACCTAGCAGGTGGGTGGCAGATCTGACTGGGGATTTAGATCTTTTGGCTTAGTTTTTTTAAACCTCTTTCCCATATACCGTTCACTACCATCATGATACAAAGGGACCAGACCAGTGGGTTTGGAGTTAAGCATGTTTGAGTTTGAACCCTGCCCCATCTGCAAAGTGAAGAAGATGATTACAGTAATAATAGTGAAGAGTAATAAAACCTTAAGTCTTTTCAGTATTGATAAAAAACATTGCCCGTGACGTTTCTGAAGCACCTTACTTTAGGCATTACAGGTGTGAACGGATCTAAATGAATGGACGGGGTAATCAGGGAGGAGCACTGGCCACCGTCCCATGATCCTTTCTGTGCATGTCCCATGCCTAGTGACTACACAGCTGCTCAGATTTCTTCCCTGAAGAGCTAGGGACAGCTGCTATTTTTGAAGAGGTCAAAACAGCAACATGATCCAGAGCACCTCTGAGGTTGGGCAGGGGAGGGCACAGCCCCATATATTTACATGAATGTTCTTAATTTGCTGATAAGCTCTGCATATTCGTTTGTTAGGTCTACTACAGCAAAGGACCACAGACTGTGGCTTAAATGAGAAATTTATCAACTTAGAGTAGTTCTGGAGGCTGGAAGGGCAAGATCGAGTGTGGGCAGGGTGGGTTCTTCCTCAGGACTGGAGGAAGGACCAGCTCCAGGCCTGGCCCCTTGGCTGGTAGCTGGCATCCTCACGTTCGCTTGCTGTCCTCCCTGTGTGTTTATGTCCACTGGCCTCTGTGTGTCCCCTGTTCAAATTCTCCCTTTTCATGAAGACATCCGTCATGTTGGATTAAAACCCACTCTAATGACCTGCCCGCTATCATTGATTATTTCTACAAAGACCTTCCAAAGAAGGCCTAATATCTCTGAATAAGGCCACATTCTGACATAATGGGGGTGCAGGTTTCAACACATGAGTTTTGGAGGAGGTGGGAGGGATACAATTCAAAAGATAATGGTCCACCTATTATCAATACCTAGAGTTCACTGCCTGTTTGAGGTCAATGAGTTGTTCTAAGCTCTTTGTGGCTATTTAACATATTTAAACCCCAGTGGAGTGCTAAGAGGTGGGTATTATTATCTCCCCTTTACAGATGAGGCATCTGAGTCATAGAGAAATGAAGTAAGATGCTGAACACTGAACAGCCAGTATATGGTAAGGCCAGAAATGTCTGCCTGTCAGGTTGCCCAAGGGACCATGCTTCTCAGCACCAGGCTTTGCTGTCTCTTTGAGCAAGACATAACCCTTGTTTCCTGGGATCTCATAGTCCAGACCTGGTCTGTTCAAAGGGCCTGGGTTTTGCAAGATGAGGAAAGACCAGTTGCAGCCAAGGATCTGGGAAAGGCTGATCAGGGTAGTGGGGTTTCAGCTGAGTCACAATGAAGGGATAATCAGCCTGGGGGACAGTGGGGTGTCCATGCAAAAGCAGCCCAGGGACCAGGGCTGGAGTTCCGGTGGGAGGGTGCGGTGCTAGTGCCAGAGCACTTTGGCCTGGTCAGCCTGGCTGCAGGGCTTGGACCCCACATGTGGGCAACAGGAACCGCTGAGGGGCTCAGCAGCGGAGTGACATGACCAGATTTGCCTGTTGGAACCATTTATTCCCAGGGAAGACCCGACTCAAAGGGAAAGCAGCCATGGGCCACATGCTGGTGACAGGGTGAGGGACAAGGCAGGCTGGCATGAATTTTAGCCCCGCGGTGGCTCCAGCCCATGCCTGCCTCACCCCCAGGGATCCAGCACACAATCCAGCCAGCCTGCCTTGGGTGGGGACTGTGACCAATGGGGTGATGTCCTTCCCTCCTCAGAGGTTCTCCCAGAACCCACGAGAAACCTCATGCCTGCTATCTGACCTTCCTCCCCCACACCCGACCTTCCACCCTCCTTTTCGGTGTTTATCCTTCTCAGTTGGCAGGGCTACTTTGGCAGGTGATTCCCTGACGTAAGACTTATTCCTTAAAAATCAGGAATTGTTAAGGAAAACAAGAATTATTCAAGGAAAAAAAATCTCTAAAATTGCTCTTGAAACCTTGCTAAGTGATAGACCAGGCTTCTGTCCAAATCAAGCTATCTATGACCTCAGGAGTGTCCGAGGGTTCCAGGATGTCAGAGCATCGTTACAGTGGGGACATTCAGTCAACCTCCCATTGCAGAGATGAGGCCCCCCAGTGGCTCCCTGGCCTGACCCTCAGGAGATGCTTGGTAGATATCTATCAGATGATGAGAGAGGTTGGCTGAGCCACCAGATGGTCAGACTCAGTTTACTCTCAATGTGAACAAGAGTGGCTGTGGACCAGCCATGGCACATGAGGCACACGGGCTGTGGTAGTTATAAAGTATGTGACCATCTCTGCCTCTGGGTTTCAAATTTCCCCCTGGACGGGAGTTGTTGAGCTGGTTGTTCTTCGAGCAACTTCCCAACTCCTACGACTTGCTCAGATCATTTGACTAATCAGAGGCACAGGTAAACTTAAGTGTGGTTCAATTTATGACTCCAAAGCTTATTCATCAAGAATCCAAGCACCACCTTCAGAAGATGAATGGAAATGCAATATATATATATATATATATATATATATATATATATATATATATATATATATATACACACACACACACACACACACACACACAGCCTATTATGAGTCTATAGAGCGAATATTCCCGAAACACACAGTGGGAAGTATCAATCTAACAATGTTTAAGGCCCTTTTCTTTTCCACTGCCCCTAGTTTGCTTCCTATTCTTGAACTCTAAAATTGCTAGGCTCTTATGAAGGCCTATGTGGGCTTCCTGTGTAGAAAGAACTCACCCTCACGGGATGTTATAGCAGGGAAGGGCCTCAGAGATCATGGTGTCAAACTCACTTGCTTTATAGAAAGCTGAGGCCTGAGGATCTCCAAGTAGGAGAAAGTCAAGGTGAGACCCTTCACACATGGCAGGATGTAAGGCTGCAGAGA
>NW_026000082.1:9363160-9523730 GCF_001458135.2 Marmota marmota marmota | reverse complement strand
ATATATATACACCCACACACACACACACACACCATGGACTGTTACTCAGCTATAAAGAAGAATGAAATTATGGCATTTGCTGGTAAATGGATGGATCTGGAGACTATCATGCTGAGTGAAATAAGCCAATCCCCCCCAAAACCAAAGGCCAAATGTTCTCTCTGATATGCAAATGCTAACACAAAATAAGGGGGCAGAGTGAAGAAGTTCATTAGATTAGACAAAGGGGAATGAAGAGAAGGGAGCAGGGATAGGAATAGGAAAGACAGTAGGATGAATTGGACATAGCCTTCCTATGTTCATATATGAATACATGACCAGTGTAACTCCACGTCATGTACAACCACAAGAATGGGAAGTTATACTCCATGTGTGTATGTCAAAATATACTTTACCATCATGTGTATCCCAAAGCAACAAAAAATAAATAAAAATTAAAAAAGAAGAGGGGAAAAAAAAAAGAATTCAAGCACCATTTGTAAGCTCCCTGACTGACCAGTTCTCCCACCTCAAAAATGCTATAATTCTCTCTTGCCAAGGCTATAACTGAATAGAAACCTACCTGGCTGAGGGCATGCATGGGGTACACCTTCATGCTCCAATCTAGAAAAATCCACTGGCCTCTTTGGGGGTCTAAACTATATATATAATAAAACATATTCATACAGAATTCCCTTAAGCCTTATACCTCGGGGAGAGAATAACTTTTTTAATGACAAAAGAGATTGAAGGTTATCTAATTGCTTCAATATTCTATCAATATAAAACAAACTACCTGAAAATCGAGTGGCCAAAAAAACAACAAGTGAATTTTCTGAGCCTCAGCATTGTGTGGGTTAGGAATGTGGACAAGTTTCCCCTAGGTGCCCTCTCTGGTCCGCAGGTATTGATGGAAGTTATTCGATGGTTTCTCACTGGCGAGTAGGCTGCAGGGCCTGTGTTAAGCCTTGTGGGAAGACCTGGAAGGGGTGGCTTAGCTGGAACTGTCCCCCAGTGTCTACATGAGGTGTCTCCAGCATGAAAGCCACGGGGTACAGACTGCTGCTCCAGGGGCTCAGGATTGCAAGATCACACGTTCTCAGGTGAGGTGGAGGCAGCGTGGCCTTTCATGTTACACCCCCAAGTCCCACAGTGCTCTGTGTGCCTAACTGTATTGCTCCAAGCAGCTACAATCTTGCAGAGTCTCATGGGAAAGGAACACAGATCTCTCCTCTGGATGGGAAGAATGTTAGAGAATGTAAGGCTGAATTTTAAAGCCATACGCTGACATACCCTAAGCACCTGACACTCTCCTAATTCAGGCACCTTATCTTGGCTAGCCCTCCTGCCTTGGACTCTAAATCTGAATAGCTGAGAGCTTGCATGGCCCCTTAAACTAGAACTGATGCCTGATCTCCTTCCAAACCTGCTCTGTCTTAAATTATCTCAGCAAACATTGATGGACCCTGTTCTTCCAGATGTTCAGGCTACACACCTTGAAGTCATTGACAATTTATTTCTTCTCTCTCTCCAATCCATCCATAAATCCTATCTACTCCTTTAATATACAGCTGCTCTTCAACTTATGATGGGGTTACAGTCCAATAAACCTGTGGCCAATTGAATATAATTTTTAAAAAATATTTTTAGTTGTAGATGGATACAATACCTTTATTTATTTTTATGTGGTGCTGAGGATTGAACCCAGTGCCTCACACATGCTAGGCACTTGCTCTACCACTGAGCCACAACCCCAGCCCCAAGTTGAAGGTAGATTAGGTCAAACATGCATTTAGTACTGCTGAACCTCACTGCTTAGCACCACAGCAGGCTGTGGAGCATGGGCAGTGTCCTCTGTGTAACCAGAATTCTACCTCCTCTGTCTGCCTTCACTGCTAGGACTGGTCTGAGCCTCCAGCCCCTCCTGCTTGGCCAACTGCAACACCTCTTACCTGGTCAGCAGCTTCTGCTCTCCTGACCCTTACCTTCTAGTTTCAGAACCACAGCCAGATGATTCAGACAAACGTAAGTTTGATCACGCCATTGATCTGCTCACAAAGCTCAGGTGGCTCGCCATTTCACTCAGGAAAGCCTAAAATTTCTATAATGGCCTCAGAGTTTCACATGATCTGACTCTTTACCATTCTCTCTCTGCTTCCTCTCCACCAGCCAGTCTGGCCGTTTTGCTGTTCTTTGTTCATATCAGATAAGTTTCTGCCTCAGAAGAGCCTTTGCATCTGCTACTAACTCTCTGAAGAATTTTTCTTCCCTAAGATAATCACAGAACCAACCCTCTAACTTCCTTCAAGTTTCTGTTCAAATGCCTCCATATCATCATTATTGAAACTGTCCCACTTAAAATGACAGCTTCTTCTGTGATCTCAGCCTTCTTAAGCCCTTTCCTGTGTTGTGTATCCACATTGCATTGATGGCCATTTCTCAACACACACACAAACAAGGATATACACACATACACACTGTATATACATATTTCATTGTAATTTGTTTCTCTCTTCCACTAGATTTTGTTTTATGAAAGCAAGTATTTTTGACTGTTTGGTTCCTTGCATTGATAGCACCTAAGATAGGACCTGACCATACAAAAAATATGTTCAAAAAATACATATTGAATGACAGAATTTTTAAAACTTTTCTAAAAATTACAACAATCCTCTTTTCCAGTTAAAAACTACCCATGTTTTTTTTTTTTCAATCTTCTCTTCCCTCTTTCTGATCAGTAAAAGTTGTGTAATTGTGTTTACTTATCCCACAAGAATGTTAATAGCTAACAAAAATGCCCTTTTGTACATCTTTCTCTAAATCCCCTGCATTCTTCCCGTTCTCCTGTTTTGATCTTTGCTAGCCATGCTTGGCTGGGAGCTGGCAATCTGTAGCTTTTATTGACAAATGGAAGCTCGTGTCCCAGCTCTGCTTCTTACCAGCTGTGTGACACTAAACGAATGATAGCATTCTAACCGTCAGCTTCCTCACCTATTAAAAAAAAATGGTACAAACGACATCTGCCTGTGTCGTAGCTTAGCTTCAATGAATAGCGGATGCCTGTGCAGATGCTGTCCATCAGAGAGGGCAAAGTACAGCTCAGCTTCATTTTTTACGCCCACACTAAATCTATTCAGCTGGCACTTCTCTACCAAGGAGGAACTTCCCAGAGTTGCTCAACAGCGTGCTCTGGGCAGGATACTGGAGAAAATTCAGAGGGAGAGGGAAGCGGTATCAGAGCGCCCTGGCTCACCTGTTTCCAAAACTCAGCTAACTGGACTGGACTGCCATTCAGGGCACAATGCCCTGGGACAAAGGGGGAGCTTGTCTTGACCAGCGACAGCTGATTGGTTTTAAGTCAGCACAGAGGACCTGACACCTGGGGGGAAGCGGCATGACTCACGGGAGAAAATGATTTGCTTTCAAATACAGAATAAGGAGATATGAAAGCAGAACACACACTCTCCAAAGGAAACAGACTCATTGAAGAAAAAAATAGAGGAGAGCAGAGAATGGGAGAAGGAAAAAGGAAGATGCAATCAGTCAAGCGGAGAAACCTCCAAGTACGCAAACAGCGCTCAGCCATCCCAGGGTAAGGGAGTGCCACCCCACTTAATGACATCATAGGTCCTCTATTTTTATCAGCACCGCCAGTAATCCTGCAAAGCCTTATTCTAGCATAATACTGTTTGACCCATGAGGAAACCAGGTAATACTCTGGCTCTAGGCCACACAGTTCATGAGGAGCAGAGCCCAATCTAAAGCCACAAGTAAGCACCTGGTAGCCATCTCTTGCCAGCTCCAAGCTCTGCCTGTGAACCAGGAAGCCTGCTAATCACCGCAGAGGCCGGGCAGTCCAGGAGGGCAGGTAAATAGAGAGGAGTGCAGGCACCTGACCTGTCCTGGGGAAGCAGGCGTGAAGCCCAGCTCAAAATTAGAGCTGGGACCCCCCATGCTGTCCTCCTCCGAGTTTCTCAGACCCTCCTGCTCTGCAGGGCACAGGACACAGCAGGGTCCTCCACATCCCACCTGCCCCCAGTAAGGCCAGTGTGCTCTACACCATGCCTGACACATTCATTCCTGTCCAGAAGGCTGGAGACACAGGCAGCCTGTCCTCAGGGCTGTCTGCATCGGGAGAACAACCTGGCAAGAAAGGACACAGAAAGACAAGATCCAAACCAAAGAGTCTTACCTCTTCCATAGCTTTCTTCTGGGAGACAAATCCAGCCTCCCAGAGCTGGATCTAGAGATCAAGTGCGTGGCTCCTCTGTCCCTGCCTCTGCCTGCCAGGGAGTAATCACTTCCCGCTGCTGCCTGGGACACACCTGAACCCAGGTGCTCCACCTGCTCAGCCTGGGTTGTAGCTCCTCCCTCGCCTGGGGCTGGGGCTGAGCATGGGCCCGCCTCCATCCTGGGAGTGTGGCAAGGTACCTGCAGGGTCCCCTCTGTGCACAGATCCAGAGACCTCAGCCAGCTCATCAGGCGGCTCTTCCCTGCTCCCAGGCTGGTCTGTCCCTCCCTCTCTACTTTGTGCCCATGTCTGGGGAGGTGATGAGGAATGGGGCATGTCCTGCCCCTCCAGTTAGTTCAGAATGCTCCGGCTGGACACTGTGATCCCCATTGGAAACAGCCTGGTCTAACCCCTGCTGGTGGTTACTTCATTTTGTAATCACCTCAGGGGACAAGTGTGTCTCAGCTCACAGGGGTATCCATGGAGGTGAGAAAGGGAGCTAACGTAATAGCACCTGGTCTGGGCAGGTGTTACCTAGGTATCTGAATATAGGCTTTAATTCTTACAGTAGCCCTGGGAAGCATTATTATTCCCATTTTAACTGGTGAGGAGACTCAGGCTGAGAGGCTTCTATGGCCTGCCCTCAGTCACATAGGTGCTGCGTTGAAGGATCCAGGTTTGAACCTGATCTGGCTGACTGTAAAGTGACTTTGCTTTCTGGGTTTGTTTGTTTTCCGACAGAGTTGGTGATGGAAAACCAAACCTCAGTTCCCAGCTTTGGGGGCTCCCAGCTGTCCTGGGGTGGGGACAAGCAGAGCAGGTCAGGTGGCTTGTGCCCTGCTTTCATGCAGCTGTGTGATTTTTCTTGCTTCGTTTGAGCCAAATTCTTGAATTACAGAGTGTCTCCTGTCCTGACCAGGGAAGAGGAGGTTGGGGGCAGGCAAGAAAGCCCCAGTGGCGCCCACCTCCTTTAGCAGTCCCAGACCTGGCTAGCCATCAGAGTCACATGGGAATCTATCAAAAATACAGGCTTTGAGTCCCCAACAAGACACTAAGTCAAAGCTTGTGGTTTAGGACCTGGTTGGGTGGATTTTACATAAGCTTTTAGCTCAGTGTCTTTTAAACTTTATGAATGACTCAGTAAGATATACCCTTTACCTTATGTCTCACCATACACTCACATGCATTTATGGTGAAATAAAACCTTCTCTGAGCAAAGATCTCTCGTCCTGTGTGTGATTGTGCTGATATATTGTATTCTGAGCCACGATGTGCTATTTGATTAAACAGCACACCTCTTCTCTACACTGGCTTTATGACTCTCAGATCAACACAGCTGTGCGCACTGCTCACAGTCAGTGCAGGTCCCATTCCTCAAGCCTCCACGGAGTGTGACCACAGGTCTTCTGTAACCTCCCCTCAGCACTCTGGCTTTCACTGTGTCTCTGTGCACATGTGTGAGTCTTGTGCTGCTGGGGAGGCTCTCAGGCCCCCAGGCAGGGGTAGTTGGGCGGATGCATTTCCCTTGCTCTTAATGCCAGGGCTCCCCCTAGTGGCTCCAGGCCAGTCTGCCATGGTGGTAGGGATGAGGGATGGCAGGGCTCTCCCTGGACCTGGCTGGGCTGGGAGGTGTGCGTTTTGCTTTGGTTGAGGTTAAGTTACAGTAGCAGGCCCTGGGACACAGTAGGCACTAATCACTGGCAGCTGTTAGAGGTGGAGACTGTGTTGCCAGTGGGCTTAAGATCAATGGCTTGGAACATCCACCACCCCCTGTTGTCTTTCTTCTCATTCTCTAGGTGCTGAATTCAGTTTGCCCACATGCTGCGGACCCTGAGAAAGTCAACATGCCCCTCTGAGATGTGTGCTCTTCATCTTCATCAAAACATAATAAGAGGGCCGACAGTGTTGGTGTAGGATTGATGGTGGTGTGAGCCTCCTGGTGTGAAGCACAGGACTGCGTGGGCAGCTACAATGGCAGTTCCTCTCTTCCTTCACTCTGTCCCCTCAATCACTGGTGGCTGTATCCGTGTCAGAATGCACATGCTACACCTGAATGCGAAAACAAAATAGCATTGTCTTATTTCCCGACAATGATCTCACTTTGCTTATGAGCCCCCATCCTGAGATTAGCAAGTCCAAGCCACCAGCTTGGTAGAGAACCCTCATGTGCTTACATGGGAGAGTGACAGCACAAGATATAGATATGGGTACAGGCATTACAGGGAGAATTTGGGATGTGAAATTTGAAATTGACCTGAAATTAACCAGGTCTCACTACATTTAGGGATGAATATTTCATTACAATTAAGGATGAGGTCTTACTACATACCAGGTGCTTTGGTGATCTGTTGCTAGCTACAGGCCAAGGTGACTGTCCCCATGAGCTCCATTTAATCATGGACAAGGAATGGATGATGGATACCTGTTTATTGCCTGTCAGAAGCAATGCCCTAAACCTTGAAAATATTTCCTTCTTTGGTCCCCATTACGATCCTCACTTTCTAGTTGATAAGACGGAGGCCCCGTGCAAGCTGACCCATCTCCATAAGGAAGCTCAATTCCCCCACATTCCCACCCAGCAGCTGTGTTTCAGAACCCCCACTCCCAGCCATGCTGTTTGTTTCTATTTAAATCTTCAAGAAACACCAAACAATAAACTTCCAATTTGAGAGCTTGAAGGGTTCTCTGAAGCATTTTTTTTTTCAAATTAAATTTTGAAAATAGTTTGCAAGAAGGCTCAGTAGATACTTAGCCTGAAGTTGGGCTCAGATCTTCTGGCTCTTCTTGGTCTTTTAAGCCCCTTGACTTCAGTTTGTTCTTTCTGGGCATGGGAATGATATGCCATAATCTCCAAAAAGGTCACAACCATCCTTCAGGGCACTGAGTAGGCGGAAATCATATTTCTAGCACATTCTTGATGTTTCCAAACACTGCCTTCCATCTTAGATACTGTGTGAAGCTTTTCCACGTTTCCTTTCCTGTCTCAGCCTTTCATTACTTGGCAAATTCATTACTTTCACTCTGTACCCTAAGTAATGGTTTGTAGCAGAATACTGTAATAAGAAAAAGAAGTGTCGGGAAAAAAAAATCTGAAAATGGGAAATCACATGCTTTCACCTCTTTCTAGGGCAAACTTTGAGAACCATCTGTTGTATGATGATGAAACTGGAGCGTGTAGATGGATTGTCAGAGTTAGGATGCGGCTGCTGGAGTTACTATTAATATTAAAATTATTATTGGTTACATTAATCATGTCTGAGGATTTCCAGCATAACGTGTAATTTATTTATGTATAATTTATATCCTGACTACCTTCAAAAGGGAGAAAAGGAAAGAGGAGAGGAAGTCAAATTTACTGGGAGTCTATTGTGGAACAAGCTACACAAGTTAGCACATATTTTCTTCTACTCCTCAGGACAGTTGTGAGATAAGAGATGCTATCCCCAGTTGGCAAGGGACGAAAAGAAGGCTCAAGGAGGTGAATACCTGCTCATGCAGAGAGCACAGTGTGATTCCTCATTTGAATGCTGGGGGCTGCTTGAATATATTGCTCTTCCCTCCATTGCATTCCCCAAAGGACTTGAGAGAGTGGACAATGAGGTTAATAGTAATAGTGGGGACGGGGCAGATGGGCAGGGAGGAAGGGATGGATGATCAGTGTAGAAATGCAGGGTGCATTACTACAAGGTATACAATTATTTAATGCTAATATATTGAAGAATAAAATGCCTAGGATTATTTTGGAAGTCAAAGTGTTCAAAAAAGTTCCTTTTTTACTAGTTTGTAATCCACCTGGTTTATCTTTCATCTTGAAGGAAGCTTACATCTCAGTTATTTATCTCAGTAAACATCATAATAATATATAATAAGGTAGTAAGACCTCTTTTTTTTAAGAATGCTAAGCAAACATGACCAAGCCAAATTGCTCCTCTTTTAATAGTCTTTTAACAAGAATCTCAGCCCCCTACTTTATACCAGGTGTCCTGCTTAGATCTAGGGATGCAGTGACCCCTCAGGTTCTTGTAAGGAAATCTTCTTCCTCCACCAACGCCAGCTACATTCTGTATGCATTACTCAGATGAATTATTAAGATGTTTTCTGATATGCTTGTCTTGTTGAGATCAAAGGAGAAACATCCCCCTGTGGCAAGGAGATGGGGCTTGCCTGGAAGTGGGAAATCATTACTAGTATTAACCACTCACGTGTTCCCTCACCCAGAAAAGTGGATCCTTGGATAGAAAACTCAGGCAGGGAATCCCTGCCTCTCTTTGGGTCTCATTTACTTGAATCTGGACTTCAAGGCATAATCATACCCTGTGATCAGAATGCTTAAAGGTTCAGACTACTAGGATGTGGGCATGGTAGGTCTTTGCACAATGTATACAGGTCAGCTGGTGTCCTAGTCTGTTTGTGCTGCTATAACAAAATGTCTTAAACCAGAAAACTTATAAATAGCATAAATTTATTGCTCACTTATGGGGCTCAGATCGAGACCCAAGTGGGTAGCTGATGAGGATCCAATCTGTGCTTCCAAGATGATCCCTTTGAGGTGATAGGAGCTGTGTTCATCACCATATGGCAGAGTGCAGAAGGGTAAAAGCCCAGCTAATTCCCTCCAGTTCTGTTATAAGGCACTAATCCCATCCCTCATGGCCTATTCCCCTCCAAAAATACCTCTTAATACTGTTGCATTGGGGATTAAGTTTCAATCTAAATTTTGGAGGAGACCCAAACCTTCAAACCACAGCAATCAGTCATGTGACTTAGGAATCATAATTTAGGTAACCAATTTCATATGTATTAGAAAGCTCTGTGGAGTCTAAAAGTCAGCATGGTTCTTCCCTGTGAGGAGATGAGAGGCAATGGCTTCTCTCCACACTCATGTGCACAACTCTTCTCTGTAGCTGCTCTATCTTGGGTGCCATGAGTATGATTTGTAGTGTAGGATATGCGTGCAGGCATTCCTGGATGGTAGGGTCAGATGACTTCTGAACTGTGGCAGCAGGGCAGAGGTATGGAAGACCCAAGCTGAAGATTCACAAACTCCATTTTTTCAAAGTGTTAACTGGCAAGCTATAGTGTGCTGTTTATTCCCCAGGTGTCACCCCCAGGTGTGTGGGTAAAATCTGCTGTAGTTAGACATTTCATCTTAACTCTGCCATAGTGAAAAAGAAGGCAGCTTTGGTTCATATTGGGATGGACTGTTAAATAAAGGGGAAGCAATGTCCTCCGAGGTCAGCACAGCTGCAGTGCCAATGAATGAGCAGTTCCACAGGCTACGAGTCTGGGACTATGGAGGGTATTCTATTATGGGAAGGAAGTAGACAGAGGAAATATTTTGTGTTCACCAAATCTCATTTTGAATTCCTTTTCCTGGATATGTGAGAAGACTATCTTTCTAGCATTTCTTGCAGTTATACTTAAGCACATGAATAGGTCCTGGTCAATATGTGGTTAAGAGATACAAATGTGACCTGCGAGACTGGTCAATTGTTTACTTTCTCTCTTCCCCTTTTGCAACAATTTCCGAAATCATGTGCTTAAGATAGGAAAATCACAAGATTGAAGGGACTTCCATTACCGAGTCCCTACTTCTAAGAAAGCCAGTGAAGAATCTTTCCAATAGTCACAAGATTGTGATACAAATAAATTTTTGTTGTATTAAGTTACCAAGAACTTGGGCCCATTTGTTACTGTGGCATATCCTACCTTATTCTGACTAATACAATTTTCTTATAGTACATTATTGAGACATAGTAAAACATTATGGTGGGATAGTAGGAAAAGCAAAGACAATGAAAACAGTTGGGTTGGGAGATAAGGAAATTTATCTTGATGTGGGTTTAGCCAGCTCCTTGGGGAGTGAATTGAAGGTCAGGCTGCAATTTGTAACAACATGATCTGGGCTATTGGGAATAATAGTAGGCACTACGATCATTGCATATATTGTCCCATTAATTTTCTCAGTACTCTTAGGAGGTATGTATTATTACCCTCATTTTATAGATGAAGAAACCAACGTGTAAAGTGTTAAGAATTTTTCCCTAGACCATGCAGCCTGTAAGAAGCAGAACTGGGTTTCAATGTCAGATCTGTTTGACTGAGGTCTAGTCAAGTGCTATTAGCCACAGTGGTCTAGCTAGCAGGTGACTGTCTGTGCAGGAGAGCACAGGGATGACATCACTGTGACTCTAAGAGAGGGATGGGTACAGCTAATTAGAGAAGACTCATTGGCAGCATCTCAGGGATGGATTTCAACACCTAGAGAGAGAGAAACTGCAGTACCCAGAAAAGGTCTCAGAGCACCAGACCAGCCGACTAGGGGTTAAAGCCCTACAGAAAAACACAGTGAAAATAAAGAACAGAGGCAGATGCTTAGTTAATGGAACCAGGATCAGTGAAGACCAAGGGACAGGTGAAACTCAGTGACACCCTGGTGACAGCAGACTAGAGTACAATGAACACCAACCAGGGTGAGAAGGTTAACACCAGATCTCTCTTGCTGGCAAGGGCTCCGCCACCCTGTCTAGTTGGTTAGCTTGTGCTGGGGCCTGAGCAGTCCTGGGCCTGGTGCTCAGCAGTCTCCAGACCTGCCTGGGACAGGCAGGGAGATGGATTGGAGAAGATCCTTGCTCTGGAGGAGCATTCGTGAACAGATAAAACCACACAAGCTGAGCTCTGCTAGCAACACAGCCAAAGTGCAAATACGTTTGGAAATACAAGTGGAAATACTGTGCATTTGACTTTTGATCAGTCTCAGCTCAACCACTTTCACCTAGTGACTTGTGGCTGACCCTCGGATCTGCAAAATGGGGCTCACACCCTCAACTCCCAGATGGTTGTGCCTGTGAAATGATAGAAGATATATAAAGAATCATGCATAGCAGTTGGCACTTAACAGCCCTCAACAGTGAGAATTTCCCTGGGTTCCCGTTCCATAGAGGTGGAGCCACATCTCTGCCTAGGGAGGGAAGGGAGGCTTCATAGAGCTAACAAGACTTGAATCTCAGGCCTAACACTGAGGGTGGGGTAGTCGAGAGAGAGAGACCACAGCTTGCGCAATGTCCTGCCTTCCACAGAGGTGATAAAGGCACAGCTTCTGCTTTCAGGAGTCTCTGTTTGTGAACCTTTGTCATCCTGATAGCAGTCCTAGGAGGTGAGCATCCTTCCCAAGTTCATGTCCATTTTGCCTGCTCACTAGCCATGCTCATCGTGGCCATCAGCTCAGGCTCCACCCTGCCAAGACTCAGTGAGTGCAACAGCTTGTGGGGAGGTAGGGTGCGGCCAGGCCCCTCCACCATGGTCCATGTGTCAGATCTCCATCAACTCATTCTGAATATGGAGGTTGGATGGGACAGACTGTCTG
Source organism: Marmota marmota marmota (assembly GCF_001458135.2). NCBI lineage: Eukaryota > Metazoa > Chordata > Mammalia > Rodentia > Sciuridae > Marmota > Marmota marmota. The sequence continues at coordinate 9,512,154 of NW_026000082.1, read as the reverse complement.
GCCCTGATTCAGATTGCAAGATGCAAGTCTATTGTCACTGAAATTAAGGGCTCCTGGGGAAGAGAGGTGGCATGTATCAATGAGATCTTGTTTCCTACTGCCTCTCAGAACAGAGGAGGCTGCTTCAAGCCACAGTGGCATAATCTGCGTGCACATTAGCCAGGTGGAACTGAGTGCAGAGGTTAGCACATTTATTCAAAGGCATTTATCACTGTGGCGTTTAATCACCTATATAAACATTTGTTGAATTGAATCACCTCATTGGATGCCCACAGCCACCTACTAAAGGAGGCAGGACACATAATAAATACCCATTTTACAGATGAAGGAACAGCAGCTCAGAGAAAGGATGTGACGAGGGCCAGATTGGGGGGGTGTGGCATGTGGGAGAGGAGGAGACAGCTGGAAAGTTTGGAGAAGAGTGTTGCAGACAAGTCACTTTGAACCCGGAGGCTCCTGCTGGTTGGGGCCACGCAGTTCACTACTGCCCCTCCTCTCTCTTGGCTCCTGCCTACATCCTCTCCCACGCCCAAGTCCCCGTTCCTAGCCCTTCATTCATTCCACAAATATTTCCCTGATTTCCACTGTAGGCTGGGTTAGGTCAAGACACATGGAGAGGAACAAAACAGCACACTGTCCTGGTCCACAGAACCTGCAATGTAGTAAGGGAATCAGGCTTTAAAGAAACAGGTGAATCATTAGGGCAGTGCTCATACCCTTGATTGTTGTAAAGGAAAATACCAGGGAATAAAACAACAAAGGCCCACACTTTGCAGAAGGTGATCAAGAAGTCCAGGTCTCTCCTGGGTCCCAGACCCATTCCTTCAACAGATATTTATTGAACACCTCAGTGTGTTGAGCTGGGCACTGTCCTGGGTGTTGTGCACCACTGGGTTTCTCACTTGGGTGTTCCACAGACATCTCAGGTTCAACAAGGCCATGATGTAACCCGTGACCCGATCCCCTGCCCTAAGTGGCATCAAACTCATCCAGGTTCCCAAATAGAAACCTTGGACATTCTCATAAAGCTGTTTCCACCACTGAGGGTGGCCTTGGTGACCACACCAGTGTTCTTGTGCTTGCCTTGTATCAGATAACATCTGAAGAACTTTTTGTGTATAAACTCATTTTATCATTTTATGTTCAAAACTATTATGAGGTAGGCACTAAAATCCCCCTTTACAGATGAGAAAGCCAAGACTCAGGGAGCTGAAAGGCATACCAGGGACCAAGCTGAGCAGCGTTAGGCCTGTAGTTAACCCTGATCAGCCTCCCCCCAGAGCACCTGTTCTTAACTGCGGCATGCTGGCCACACAGGGAACATCTAGGCTCCAGTTCAGCCCACCGACTAGCCCACTGACCTGCCTTTACCCTCTGTGCCTGTGCCTGTCTCCCCTAGGTAGGCAGTAGGGTCTTCAAGAACAGGAATTACTTCTTGTGTTTGTCTTCTGTCCCCACTTCAGTGCTAAGGCTACAATAAGTGACTGTAAATATGTAACCTAATTATGTTACCTCTCAGGAGAGAATTCATAAGTTGTATTATCTTTCTCATTTTAGGGCTAAGCTGCTTCTCAGTTCATAGCCAGCCTCATTTATAGAGTGTTCCAGGACCAATGTGATTTGAGAGCTGTGTGGGGGGGCAGGAAGGGCAGGAAGGTGGGTCCCATCACCCTCTTCAGTGGAGCAGGAGTAATCACCTCTGGCCACTCCTGGATCCTTTCCAAATACCTGGTTTCTCTTCATTGTGTCTCCAGACCTTGGAAATATAACAATGCCCTGGGCAGCAACGAGGAGACCATCCTGTTATATGCTGGCCTCATACACACGGGAGTGTTTTAGCCACCAGCCTAATACTCAAACCTTCCAGTTCGGGCAGGAATATGAATCTTCTCTTCATCTACAAATTGCACTGGACTCTGAGAATCACTGTAAAATGGCTTCCTTCTGGCTCATGTCCCATATCAGACCTGAAGAGTGGAAGAAAAATGCATCCTTCACCATTGTCCTAAGGGCCCAGCCAACAGCCTGGGAGTTTTTGATTCTGCATTTGGTTTCAGTCTTGATCTCACTCTATAGTCATTGTCTTTGCCATCTGTCAGCAATGCAGCTGCCAAGCAGGACTGCAGTGTGGGTCAACTTGAGAAAGGCAGTTGGGGAAGGGGCATCCATCTAGGACAAGTGGGTAGAGTTCAAGAAAGCTATTTTCAGAGGCGCCATAAAAGTGTCTCGGGAAATATAAATATAAAAATCATTCGTGCTAAGTAAGCATGATTGTCATCCATCCATTCATCATTTTATCATTAAACCAAACTTTCTCAGTACTGCTGGACAGAGATGAGCTGATGTATCTATCAGGGTCCAATGAGGAAAACTGAACATTGGAAATGGGAAATTCAGTACAGAGAACTGGTCACACCAGGAGAGTGGTGAGGAACTTGGAGGTTAGCAACAGCTGGGAACCCTTAAAGCTGGAGGGACACAGAGAGGAGGTGGTGTTGAGGGCCCAGGAGTTGGAATCACTCAGAGGAAGCCAGGATCACAAGAGGAGAAAAATGGCCCCTGGAATATGTACCTCCTGAAGCTTGCAGAGAAGAGGAGAAATAACTTGGCTCCTGTCTTTACTAGGCACACAGAGAGCTTTAGTCTGGCAAGAGGGCAAGGCTGGAGGATCAGGAAAGCCATCACAAAGAAGGCAAGAGTAGGCTGTGTAGGGGCCCTGAATGGTACAGGAGGAGTTCAGGTTTAGCCTGGAGGCCGGGAGAGGGACGGATTTTGCTCCTGGATGATGAAAAGGCTATTCAGAGTATCTTAGAGGTGGAGAGAGAGCCCAATATCCTGCCTCCTTCCTATCTTCTTCTCTTTCCTTATTCTCCCTCCTCTTCTTCTATTAAACAAATTGAACATGCATCTTCCCATGTGTGCACACTTAAACATTTATTCTAATGCCAGGATCCAAAATATTTTTGTAATTCTCCATGGAGAATTGCCTTCCCATCCTAAGATATGTTATTTAAAAAGACAAATCTTTGCTTTAGAGGATAGATTCATTTTTTTTAATGAAAACCTTACAGGGGACTAGAAATCAAATCAGATGCACAGTGTGGTCTATCAAGAAACTACAGCTTTTCCTGAGTATAAATTGAGGTATAATTAATATGATCGGAACTGTGACTCAAATATTCATTGGAATACGAAGATCACCTCTCTAGGTGACTGCTCAGAAGAGCAGCACTCGTTCCAACATCTAAGTAGTCTGTTTAAAAATCAGTCTTATTCTTTTATGATTAAGTGTCATTTGATTTATCTTAGCAAGAACAGACCAACCTCACCTATTTGTATAGCACCTTATATTCTCTAAAACACTTGCACAAAATCAAAGGAAGTACAGAGAAAAAAGAGAAGAAAGGAAAGCAGAAGAGCAAAAAAGTAACTTATTCTTATGAGAATTTTTTAAAAAAAATTTGAGTGCACTATCAAGATAGTCAGGAGGCCAATATCTGAGCATATTTCTAGAAGTCAGTACCTGAGAATATTTCAGGAAATTCCTCATCAAAGGTTAAGAAGTTGAAAAATCATAATATCCAATTAACTAACAGATTTCTGAAAGGTTATTTTCAGTGAACACAAAATAACATTCACTATGTACCCATATTCTCGCTTTAAGGGAAATAAATATACCAATCACTACACATTTTTGATAGCCTATCTGTTCCCCGTTTTTTCTGTCTAATACCCTCCTCCTTCCACTCAACCCACACCTATTCCTCTTTAAAATATGTGCACTCATTTTTCTTCCATGATTCTATGTGATTTAAGAAAAACTGATCCCATCCCTACCTCCAGATGATTGACAGTTCATCAGCATATGCTCTCCTCAACAAAATGATTGGTTCAGGGTTGAGCTTGTGACCTAAGGCAATCCAATTAGAGAAATCAGGGATTCTCTCTTAGAATCCTGGGAGGAGGTTTCCTCCTGCTCTCAAAACTGACTTGGGGGTTGGGGATGCAGATCAGTGGTAGAGTGTCTGCCTTGGATGCAGGAGGTCCCAGGTTCCATCTCCAGTACTGCAAAAACAAAACAAAACAAAAAACAAAATTTACCACCCCCAAGAAACCTGACTTGGAACTATTCTTGCAACAGCAGCAGCAGCTGTCAATGACCATCAGGGGAGACCTTAGAACGAAGCTTACCAGGCAGAAGAAAGGTGATCCTTGAGTTGCTGGAGGGATTAAACAAGCCCTAAGGCTTAATCTACACTTGGAGTTTCTAGCTTTGAGAGCCAGTAAAATTCCCTTTTCCTTTGCCAGCTTGAGTTGGATATTGGTAATAACAACAGAACTAACTTCCCAGAGTGAACATTTTGTTTATGTGAAGCACAATAGCTTTATTTTTATTTACTTATTGGTACTGAGGATTGAACTCGAGGTGTTTAACCACTGAGCCACATCCCCAGCTTTTTAAAATACATTTTATTTTGAGACAGGGTCTCACTAAGTTCTCTAGACCCTTGCTAAGCTGCTGAGGCTGGTCTTTTTGAACTTGTGATCGCCCTGTCTTAGCCCCAGGAGCTGCTCGGATTACAGGTGTATACCACCAAGCCCAGTGCACAATAGCTTTTTTTTTTTTTGAGAGAGTTTTTTAATATCTATTTTTTAATTTTTCGGTGGATACAACATCTTTATTTTTATGTGGTGCTGAGGATTGAACCCAGTGCCCCGTGCATGCCAGGCGAGTGCGTTACCGCTTGAGCCACATCCCCAGCCCCACGATAGCTTTTTAACTAACATTTATTGAACCCTGAGTATGTTCTGAATATTATCACATACTTTGTATCATTGAATTTTCCTACATTAACTCTAGTTTTAGATAAGGAAACTGTGGCTCAGAGAGATGAAATGACTTGATTTAATAGAATAACTGACCTTGATGACTGCTCTAGTAAATAACCCCCAGATCACAGAGCATCAGCACACCTAAGCAAGAATGCTGGGTTTGATGAAAATCCGGTGGCTCTCCTGCATGAGTGTCCTTTAAGTGATGTCTCATGGACTTAACTCGCTTTTTTCCTGTGAACCTGATATCTTAGAAGATTTCTTCTCCACTGGTGTGGGATGGAGCCGGAGAATGTGTAAAACTAGTGATGCTGGAGGGTTGAGACCTAGAAATGCTGTATTTCTCTTGCCCATTGGCTGGAACTCAGTCACATAACTCCAACCTAGCTGCAAGGAAGTTTGAGAAATACGGTTTTCTTTGTGCCCAGGAGAGTAGTGAGAGCCTCTCTCCACTGCCCTGTGGAGGGCCAACTCAGGATCCTGCCTACTGCAGGTTGTATATGGATCCAGGATTCTAAGGCAAGCATATTATTCTCTAACTTCATCTATTTCTCCTTCTTCCCCTTCCAACAACACCCCCATATACATTCACATTTAATCAATCCCCTTAATAAATAGTTGTCCTGCTCACCTAAAGGTCAGTTGTATTTCTTTCTTCAGCATCTCCTAAAGGAAAGAAGAAACTCCCAGCCTCCCTGACATTTGTTAGAACCACAGAAGCTGCTACTACCTTACAGAAATGTTCTCCACATGATAATGTATATGGGGGATTGATCATTTACTTACCCTCGAAGCAGATGGACTTTATAAGGAGAAGTGCTCTGTAATGCTGGCATGACTGGGAAGAATAAATCAAATTTCTCTGTGTACTTAGGGGAGAAAGAATTATTCAAATGCAGGGTCTGCAGCTTGGGATAAATTTACTGAGTTCGCAACCCTGTACCATGGCCACCAGGGGGAGCACTAGGCCCATCTCTGCCCAGGCAGCTATTTTTAGAGGCTGCTTCTAGCCTCAAGGAAGAAACCAAAGAAATAAAATACTATGATACTTTCCTTTTCTTTCTTTTCTTTTTTTTTTAAAAGTGCCAACTTATAAATTATTTGTGAGTCCAATAAAAGGCAATTATCAACATTTCCTACTATTTCAAGAGTAATATATTCTATGTTAGAAAAAGATTCAATTTATTCCACGGCTATGACTCAAACAATGGGAAATTGAAGGAAACTAAAAAAAAAAAAATTGTTATCCTGTGTAAATCTGTCTTTAAAATCCAAATCAGAAGAGGTGAATTCTGGCCCTGGTGGGCATGAGACATTTGCCCTGAAGGCAGTGGGGAAATGACTGGAGGGTGTGTGCGAGATTGTAGTGTGCATAAATCCTTATTTTTCCCACAGCACAAAGGAGTCAGAATAATCTTGTCCAAACAATTGAATAATGAGCATTACAGGATTATTTTAGGAAGTATATTTGTATCATTTCCAACTCCATAGGAATGCACTGTGATGGAGCTTAGAAGAGCCCCTGCTTTAATAAATGAAATGTTGTCTTCAAAGACCCCCCTGCCCTTTCCACTCACTTGCAGGAACAGCGCTCTTTGGCTAAGCAGCAGCATGGCGTCATGGGATAAGTGTGGTCATTGGCTCCAGAAAAACAGCCCTACATCTTGGCCACAGTTGAGTGGGCAAATGACTCACCCTCTCTGATCTTCAGTGCCTACACTTCCTCTCTCACAGAATGAACATAAAGATGAAAGGAGATGGTATACCTGAGGACCCAGCGTATCACAGGTGTTCAATAAATATCAGCTTTCTTTGATAAGGTCTCATTTCCCTCTAGGTGACGATGTTCAAACCCAAGACCTCATGCTCATCTCTACTGCCTATTCCCAGTTTTCCTCTCCACCCCACCCTGTACTTCCTCAGCTGTTTCTTATTGAGCTCTGTGAATGTTCTGAATATCATCACATACCTGGGAGACTGACCCATATGGACTGTACTGTTTGGACCGGGCTGCCAGGCTCAGGTTGGGATGCTTCAGCAGGAGGCCTCGAGGTGAGATGAGAAGGAAATCAGGGTTTCTCCTCCCAGGCATCTCCCTGCTTTGGGGCTCAGGCCATGCCTGTGTCCTTGCCATACCTTCCTCCTGGCCCAGACCCCCTGGGCTCTAGGAATACCCGTTCCTCGCCTGGTTCCGGTGACCTCCTGGGTGGTAAGTGCTTCCTGCTCTTTCTGTTTGTTCCCTGGGTGTCTTATCCTCCCTTGTCAATTTTCTCAACCCTGCTCCAAGGTCCATGAGAGTTCCTGTCATTAAAATATCTCCTTTTGGGCTACATGGGGGGAGTTTTGTTTTTTCACTAGGGCCTGGACTTTCACATCATCTCTGTGCTTATTTATTTATTATCTTGTTTTAGAAAGGAGCTTATAATAATGTATCAAATCAGAAAAGCTAAAAGTGGAATTTAGAAATTATGGCAACAATGGCACAAATGGGAACAGAAGATCAAACAAAGGAAGCTGCCCAGCACTGTAACGTTTCCACTTGATCATTGATAGGACACAAATGTGGCCCCTTGTTTTCTACTTGCCTGCAGATAAAGTATCTGTTCAGTTCAGAGTCTATGAAATACCAATAAACCAATTACCTTGAACAAATACAAGTTGTGTGGAGGTTGGAGTTTTGCAGCCTTCTCTTGGTTGTAATGAAGAGACTTAGACAGCATCAGGAGCAGAGGGGTGGCCATGCAGATGCTCATGGTGATGAGGGGGAAGGGGAGGTCCTGAGAATCCAAGGCACCCTCTGCTGCTGGCCCTCCCACCAAGCTACCTGCATGCAGGGGACCTCCAGAAACCTGAGCTGCAGGGTTTGCTGGGTTTGCATCCCACTTGTCTGCCATTAGCACAGCTGATCTGTATCTCAATATTGGCTTCTCTCTGCCTCTCTTTCTGCCAACAGTTTGCTTCCTAAAATGCCTCTGGTCTTCCTCAGAGCTCTTATTACTCAGGTTCCCACATGGCCATAATTGTGTTTGCACACATCAATTTATTCCAGGTCTCTGTCCTACCTCACCACCTTCCTCTGAGCATCCAGTCTGTCTCACTTTCTGTTACTAATAACTGTGAGTCTCCTTGTATCTTCTAGTTCAGATTCCTTGGAGTGAAAATCTGACCAGCTTGCCCCTCTTTGGGCAGAGCTTTCTATGTGTGCCCACATCATAACTGGCCTTTGACAGGTGTGTTCCCCTCATGTAATGGAGGGGCTGCCAGGATGGGTGGATTCACATGCTAAACATGGTGGCCGGGTCAGGGGGGCGGTGCAGAGTGGGTAGGGGAGTTTCCTTCAGAGATAAAAGACTGACTGGTAGAGGCTGCTGACTGGACTCCACCATTGGACAAGGAAAATACTGTAAATCATTCTTTTTGCTCTTCATGAAGACATTGTAGATGATGTATGAGCACATGCTGATTCTGGTCTCCTGGACTTCCCTGGGAGTCTCTAGCCTGGCTCAGTTCTCTTTAAAAATTTTCTGCTGATCTGCTCTAGCTCTGACAGCAGGACTCCAACAGCAGGGGAAATATGGCCCAGGCCCAAACAGTAGGAATTTTGGTTTAGTGAGGCCGACAGTCCCCGCGCACATCAGAGAGTGAGCTGAGGGCTGCAAGGCATGCTGGGCAATGAGAAAATGTTATGTTAATGTTATGTTAATGACCTGGCCCAGAATAAACATGAGTAATTTGCTGGTGAGGACAGAGCAGGACTCTGGCCAGCAACAAATTGACTCAGGACAGGGTAGAGGTGAGCTGTGGATGGAGGCCCTGAGAGGAGTCCAGCTGAGCATGGCTAGGAAAGCTGAGGCTGTCACTCACCTGGTATGGGAGTAGGCTTCTGTGGTCGGGACAACCATCTTAGAACCTTCCCCAGACCATTTAGCAATGGTCCCTAATGGCAGAACTAGAATTCTAATTCTGCCACCTAGCAACTGTGCATCATCTGTCAGGGCAATGTGGGAAAGTGTGCCACCCATGACCAGGTGGTCACAGCATCTTAGGTACATAGAGCTGTGCTACCCAGACAGAGGCTGAGGCTTCATGCATCATGCAGCTCAGTTGGCTGTGGGTTGGATAATCTATTGCAAGACCCAGATTTGAAAATAAATTTTTTAAAAAGGCAGTGGTACAAGAACAGATAACAGCTCTCCTCAGGGGCACAGCAGGCTAGAAAGCGTTTTCTAGCGTGAAGACATGAGGACGGCTCAGTCCATCATAGCATAACCCTGCCTTTGAAATCCAGAGGGTAGGAGGGGAAGCCCGGGCAACCCTGACCTCCTATTGCAGCCACCACCTCTCATGACACCCCTCCCTCTCCTATCTGAGGTCCTTTGTTCCAGGGACACTGTACTGATCTCTACCTGCTCTGCTGTCCAGGGAGGGCTGCAGGAGGCAGATGGCTTAAGACTTCTTTCCAGGGGAAGAGACTGTTCCCCTTCAGGCCAAGGGGCCATTTCTCTAGTCAGGAGGGAGGGAGCCCCTGCTTGGTTTTGCTGCCAGGCGCAGGCTGAATTATCTTGTGAGAGCAATTGGAGCCTACCTTGGCTGAAGTCAGTGAGGTTGTAAAATCACTTCCCCGAGGCACTCCAGCACCCAATTTGGAGATGAGTGGGGATTTACATGATTCAACGGAATGTTTCTTTCCGGTGTCAGGGCTCAGTCAGTCGTGAAGAGGGAATTTGTGAGCAAAGCTTAGCGGCTGCGTATGAGCTTCATTCTTGTCCAGAGGGGTTGGAGCAGACGAGGCAAAAAAGGCTCGATCTTTTGGGGGAGGGAAAAAATAAATGATGCACCAAGATGGAATGTATCTATTCCATTGTGACCCTGTGGAACTCTCTCTGCTGGGGCCAGGAGGAATGGGCAAAGAGAACTTTCCTGAACCTAAACCCAGAATAACAAGGACCCTCAATTTACAGAGGATCTAGTGTGCACTAGGTACTGTGTTAAGTCATTTACATTTCAAATTTTCAGCAGATTCCTATAATAATTCTATGAAGCAGGTAGCTTTGTCCTCATCTATAGAAACTAAGGCTCAGGAAAGTTAAGAGGTGAGCCTACCTTGGCAGAGCCAGCAGGTCACTCCAGTGATTCAGTACTGCCCTAGTCCCTGGAATGGCATCTAGAATTTATACCTGCATGTGTTCATTTCCATATGCATATCATTCCTTCTAAGATCAAAATGAGCCAGTACTTGGTATTTACTGCTTTGTACTTGAACAGTCCATGCAGGCTCCCACTAGAAGCAGGTTAACAGGTAGCAAGCCAGTAGCTGGAGAGAGGTAGCAACTGTCTGACTGTCCAGTGGTTTAGAGGGTGGAGCTGGACCAGATTGAATTCAGATCCATGCTGGTCCATTTGCTAGGTATAGGGTTTGGTATAAGTCAGTTATCTTTTCTGAGCCTCAGTTTCTTCATCTGTTTAAGTGATTGCTGTAAAAACCCCAGAATGGTGGTCAATATCATGGCCTTGCCATATGGTCCTGACTCTGCAGCTGTTAGGCCGACCTGTCTTTTGATCATATATTGTGGTATAACTAACCTTCCCAGAACATAGCGGTTTAAAAGTCAGTCAACCATTTATTTTTCTCATGAAGCTGCAAACTGGTTGGGGCTCAGTGGTGTCATCCTATCCTTGTCCTATGCAGCACTGGCTTGGGGGGGGGGATCCCCTGCAAACTGGTTGGGGCTCAGTGGTGTCATCCTATCCTTGTCCTATGCAGCATTGGCTTGGGGACCCTGTTCCAAAATGGCTCCTTCTGATGGCTAGCAAAGCTGCCTGTCATTTCCTTTTCACAGAGACTCTCCATGGTGTGTCTTAAGCCTCCTCAGAGTTTGATGTCTGTGTTAGAAGACTGGGTGTCTCAAAAGAAAGTAGAAGCTATCTGGTGTAGCTTGACCTAAACTTGGAAATTGGCACTGTGTCGCCTCTGCCTCATGTTATAGGCTGAGAAGTCTCCAGGATAGGGGACATTGTGGGGAGGAGCAGCAATGAGTTTGGGCATAATGTTTTAAAAGCACCATGCTAGTCTGCCCTCTGGCCACAGAGTATTTACACTTATTTCACATGCAGCCAGCCATACTCGCTGGTTCCCAAACCCCGCAAGCCTTATCCCATAATGGTGGTAGGTTCAGATTCAAGGTCCAGGATCTTGTCATGAGATCAGGTCAAGATGTCCATGAGGCTCCTAGAGTGCAATTCCTCAGATAAAGCTCTTGTCTTGATCAGAAATCTTGTGAAGTAAAAAGACAGATAAGTCCTTGGCCTCCACATCCCATGGATCAGAGAGACTCAACCCTGTAGAGTAGTGGCATTCAGCAGAGGCCAGGTGACTGTGTCGGAGCCTGGGGGATTTCTGGCAGCAGCCTGGTCCTGTGGACTGAGCATGAGCTTTGACCTAAATAATCTGCACTATACCCCATGACTATACCCCACTATACTTTGACTATACCCCATGACTCTGTGGGCGACAGTGAATATATCATTGCATAACTCAGGACCTCAATCCCCTTACCCTTAGAACAAGATACTAATCCCTGTTTTGCAGGACTTGTGAGATTTAAATGAAGTCTTGTATTGGAAACTGCCCATCCAGGCGCCTGGCATATTCTACATCTCCAGTATGTAAATGAATTGAGTAGGGTGATATTTATTTTTCAGTGAATGCAAGACTCAAAGTATACAAGCTATAAAGTTTGGGGAAAGAATAATATGTGTGTTGGTTTCTCTTGTGAAAACCCACTGGCTGCTCCCCAATCGAGGACCCAGCACCAGTGGGCATGGAGCCTCTGGGGTGGTGGGTGATAGCTTGTCTCTGTAGCAGAAGCTGGGAAAAGGAGCCACAGTTAGACATTAGCCAGACATCATGAAGCTTTTCTTTTCCTTTTGCCCTGAAGTCCCCAGATTTCATCGACATGGGATTATATCCAATTATAGCAACCCAGCATTTTGGTGCTAAGGAAGACTTCTAGAAAAGACAGTCAGACCAATCCATGTTGCAGCCAAAATCTCATAGTGGAGGGGTGTCAGTATTGTTTCTGTTTCTGAGAGTCAATTATGAAGCAGAATGAACATAGACTCAGAGGCAAACAGACCTGAGTTCAAATCCGGATAACATGACTCTTGTGGCATGGGAAAGTCTTCATGCCCACTGGATCCTCAGTTTTCTCACCTGATAAATGGGAAAATAATCGTTCAAGTGGATGCAGTTGTTTTAGAAGTTTAAGGCAGAAAGAGCTCATGTCAATGCCTAAGAGGGAGTGCCAAACAGATGTTGCTCTATTATTTATGGGACAATAATATCCACCTCTTCAGCTGCTATGGGGATTGGATAAATTGCATACAGAACACTTCCACAGGGCTGGGCATGTAGAAAGTGTTCAGGAAACCTTACTTGCTACTGCGGCTGCCATGAACAATTTTAATTTTAGCAATAATAGTGTTAATTACACTTGACTAACAATCCTTGACTGTTTCTATAAGCTTGGAGACAAGCAGGTTTAAATTATTATACAAATAGCACTGGAAAGATTTCTCCTGCAAGAGCCAGATATATAAATAATTTATTGGCACAAAGTGAGGAAGTAAAATATAAAAAGAAAGGGAGCCATAGGGAGCCCAGGGCCCAAAGTTTTGTATATGATCCAGGTGAGAGTGCACAAGGAAATCTCTTCTTCAAAGGTGGCACTGAATATTTTCAGGCAGAGAGAAATACAAGGGGTGCTTACTGAACAGATCAAACTGGAGGGTACCAACCAGGTATGGTTTCATTTATTTTCTAGGCACTGCCTTCAGCTAAGCTCTGCCTAAATCTATTTTCCCATATGATATTAGTAATTCCATAGCTTTTGGGTCACTTTTAGCACTAAGGATAGATTCAATCCAGTGCTCTCATCTCCTCCCTATGGTTCTCCATGGTCTTTCCATAAGCTCATGTGAATGGCTGCTCCAGCAAGTCTCCTGCCTTCAGAAGCCAGAAGAGAAGTGGAACACAGACTTTGTGTTTTCATTAGTTCCCAAAGACAAAGGCACCTCTTTGAGGAACTTCTTACTATGTTCCTCTCCATATCAGGGTGGTCTTGGGCTGAGACCTCACATTCTGCAGCTCCAAGGCCAGCTGACTAGGGAATAAGATGCTGTCTTGGCTAGCTATTGTCACAATGCTATTTCATTAACTACCCCAAAGCTCAGGGGTTTAAGCCACATTCTTCCCCTCAGATCTGTGGTCAGCTGAGTAACTCAGCTTCAAGCTATGAAAGCTGTAGAGCCAGTGGATGAGATTAGAATTGATCAAGTAAGACTATTTCTAGCTGAAGGTGTGCAGGTTTGCTGGACTGTTCATTCTATGTGTCTTTTCCTCTGGGAATAGAGAGCTACCTGGGCATATTCTCTTTAAGATGATAATGGAGGCACAAAGAAGCATCTCCAAGGATCATGCTCTCATACAACTATGTCCCAAAGCATAAAGGGTGATGAGGATTCTCTTTGAACATCTCTTTCTTTTCATCAAAATGGATAGTCTTCTCCAGAAATTATGCAGCAGATCTCCCTCTGCATCTCATCTGCTAGAACTGGATCCTATGTTCATCTCCAAATGCAGCTCTGGAAGAGGGGAAAGAGATGACCAGGAGGGGCATAGAAAAATGCTTGTGGAGCACACAGTTTCTTCAGGAATAAGGAAAACCTCCTTTAGGTTCCAGTGTCACTTCCAGAAATGAGCCAAAAGTATACATATCCAAGTTCATGGTAACAGTAAAAAGAAATGAGTAGAGGAAGAGGTGTATTTTGGTTTAGATATGAGGTGGCCCCCCAGAGCTCATGTGTGAGACAATGCAGAAATGTTCAGAGGTGAAATGATTGAGTTATGAGAGGTATAACCTAACCAATGGCTTAATCCACTGATATGGACTAACCCAGTGGTAACCACAGGCAGGTAGGGTATGGTTGGAGGAGGTAGGTCTCTGGGCGCATGCCTTTGGAGTATTATTTTATCACTAGTAAGTGGAACTCTGTTTCCTGGTGCCATGTCCTCAGCCGATTTCCTCTGCCACACCCTTTTGCCCTGATGTGCTCCCTCACCTTGGTCCTAGAGCTGGGAATCGGCCACCTATGGAATGAGACCTCTGAAACCGTGAGCCAAAATAAACTTTTCCTTCTCTACATTATCTTTGTCAGGTATTTTGGTCACAGCAATGCAGAAGTTGAGTAAAACAAGGAAGAAAAGGAATCACCTTCATATTTTGCTGCTAAATCAGCTACTCAAACACAATGGCATATGCTATTGTGATTGTATAGTGATGATATGGAGGGATAATGCGCTCAGGGCTTGAGGGCTGCATAGAACTTCCCGAGACTGAGCTTCTCATTTTATAGTTAATATAATAAAAGCGGTTGCAGCAAGGAACTTAATAATAATTATGATAATCATATGCTAATATGCTATAATTAGCTATTAGCAATAATTAGCTATTACTTGTTCTTAAGTTGGGACTTAAGTAGTACCAACTAAGTGCTGGGCACCTTTCTAAGTGCTTTGCATAAATTAATTCATTATTACCTGTTGTTCATGACGATTGATGTGGTCAACTAGCCTTGATGAACCGTATTTTTTGATATTCATGCCCTTCTGTGGTCCCTTTCTACATTGATCCTGGGCTGAGCCATGCAACTGGCTTTGGCCACTGGCTGGGGTTTCAGTAAGTGTGATGTCAACAGAAGAATGCCCTTTGGGGAATCAGCTGCTGTGCTGACGAGAAGTCAAATCCAGAGGTCTGGACGAAAAGAGGCCATGGGGAGAGACACCCTGGAAGAGGGAGGCACGGCTGCACATTCCACCCCAGATGAGCTCTCAGCTGAGTGCAGCCCCATAAACAACCTTCCACAGAATCTTGAGAAATAATAAATCAATGTTGTTCCCAGCCGCCAAGCTTGGCGTGGTGTGTTACACAGCAGAAGAGATGGAAATAATTCCTACAACAAATGTGTACAAATTCCTTGGACAATTGATGTGAAGGGTTTTCTTTTTTCTTACTATTTGTGATCAGCCAGCAAAGCAACAGGGCTGATTATGAGCCTTGTAAGTTTAATTCATTCATTTGACACATATTTATTGAGTGCCTGCTCTGTCCCAGGCAGTGTTTCGGGTGCCAGGGATATTGCGAGAAGTACGTGATGTTTTTTGGTTTACGATAGAGCTTTGATCTCCTTGATGCCTTCCTGAAAAGATTAGTAGTGCTCCCCTGAATGTATTATTTGTTTTCTTTATAACCTACTACATATTTGTCCCCATCTAATACTAATTTAAATATTAATCTTCTATAATCCAAAGACAGGGGCCTTTGGCAGATTTTGAAGTCAGACTAACTTAGCCTGGAATCCCCTTTCCCTCTCCTTTCTTTCTTTGGGCCTCAGCTTCCTCATAGATGGGCTGAGTATAAGAATTCCCATCTGAAGCTACCACAGGACTGCAGGAGGAGCTCCTATGTTCAATAACGTTAGTACTTTTTTTTCCCGCCCATATAAACTGCATCTAATTTCAGGGCAATTTTCATCAGAGGGAAGTTCATGGGCATCTGTACTGCTTCTGTTTTCTAGGACTCTGATGTGGACGAAAATTTTTAAGCTGCCCTGTCTCCCTGGTCCTTTGGATGGAGGGCTGAGCCTGTGATCCCTGTTGCGGGCCCTTAGTCACTGGCTTTCCGCAGGCTCTCACGTACATTACCTCAATTACTCTCTGCAGCATGCCTGCGAGGCGAGTATTCTTAGTCTCATTTTACAGTCAAGATACCCAAGGCTCAGACAGCTGAAGTGACTTTTGCAAGATTATAAAGAAAATTAGTGGCCGAGTTTGCCTTGAAACCCAGGCACCCCACCGGCTGTCTTAAGCTCCTTCCAGTCTCCATGCACTGTCTCCCAGGGCTGCAACACCTTCCCCCAGTGCCCCTGCGCTGAATCACAAAGATGCTGGAAAAACAGAATCCAGGACATTGTCAAGAAAGGGAGGCACACACGCACGGTTATTGTTTGTCTTGCAACTGTGTACGTAGGAGGCATTAACATTCACCCAGGAGCTGCTGAAATCCACTCAACTGGAACCAAGACTGGCAAGAAGGGGACTGACCAAATTTGTTTACAGTGGGCTAATCCGGCTCCGTCTCTCGCACCACACAGTCTGGCTTTCTGAGCAGGGAGAAAGTCTAATTACAGACTGACAGCATGGAGTGTCTCATGGGAAGGCAAATCTTGAAAAAAAGGTATCAAAAGAGACTTGAATGGCTTGGAAATTGTGTGTGTGTGCATGTGTGTGTGCGTGTGTGTATGTGCACGCGCGCACTATGTACATCCCAGTTTCGCAGTTCGAAGAGGGATTTCCTAAATCAGGATTATAGATGTAGAAGACTTCAAACTGGAGGAGAGGGTAGAGATGAGCCAGGCCTGAAATATGGACATAGAAGCCCAGAGAAGTCAAGTGACTGTCCCACAGTCACAGCATGTGCTTCTGTAGCTGGTTGATGGGAGAATCCTGACTTCAGAGCATCTGAATTCCCTCAATCCCTGTTGCCCCTGGGGATTTCTCTTGGTGTGGCAGATGCATGACATTCGGGTCCCTGGCAGCCAGTCTCGAAGCTGGTTTCTCTGCCTTCAGACTTGGCCCCTCCTAGTCCATCCTCCTCTCAGCCTCCGGAGTGCAAAGAGCAAGCCTGACCATGGGACTCTGCACTTCAGCTCATTTAGTAGCACCTCTGTGTCCTCAGGGATGCAGTCCATCTTAGTCTTAGAAAAAACGAAAAAACAAACCCACAAAGTCCCAAGCCCTGTGAGGTGACCTTTGCTAGTCCTCCTGCCCCTGCTTCCTCGTTGTGTGGTCTGTTTCTACCCACAAGGTGGATGGTCGATTCCCACCCTGGCCTGGCTGCTTTGTATCTCCGTGGCTTTGCTCATGTTGTTTCCTCTAGAATGCTTGCTCTTTCTTCCTCTGTCAAAACAAAAACAAAAACAAAAACAAAAACAAAAAAACACATCTGCATCATCCAATCTCCCATTCCTCTCCCCCTGATTCCTCAAAGTCCAAGTCACATGTATGCATTGGTTCATGGATGCTCCCAGCTTGACCCTCTGCAGAACACTTGATCCCAGGCATGGTGCTCTGGGATGGGCAGGACTGTGCTCTCCCTATCCCTGAATGTTTGGTGCCCACCACCGTGTATAACTCCAGCCATTGGTGAAATAAATGCAGTAGCTGATTGATTGCCATGTAAATTTCATCATGGAATGTGATATAATGGTGAACTAACTGGGCTCGGTCAGCCCTCCCACAGCTTGTCCACTAACTTACCAATATATTGGATGAGTAGTGGTTTGAGGCCTAAAGCCTACCATACCTTTAAGGGGCTTTATTGAAACTGGAACTATCCATGAAAACATAGAATTGCCTAAAACACATGTAAAAGTGGCAGACACACAGTGGTCTAGTCTCTCAGTAACTCACACCATTATTGACTCCCCAGATGGCGTCCTGAGCACTGGCTGAGATCATGCCGGACCTGAATGGCCTCAGAGAGGTGTTTCTGAAGAAAGGGCCATCACAGAAAGGGCAGAAAGTGAGAAGATTACAAAGAGAAAGAGCATCCACCATGATTTTGCTTGGAAACATATGTTCATTCAGGTCAATTCAACAAACACTGATTATGTAAATGTATATTGTATGTGTCTCATATACTTTAAAACGTATGGCCATCAAAACTGTTATCCAGGAGTGGTGATTAAGGAATATCCATGAAATAACTTGCCCAGGGTTGCACAGCTGGATAATGGTGGTATTGGGATTGCAATCTAGCTATGTCAGACTTAAAAGCTCAAATCTCCCTATAAACATGTGCACCTATTATGTACCAGCACTGGAAATATAAAGATGATTTGAATCACAGTCCTGCCTTCAATAAACTCACAGCATATGGGGAAAGTGGTAAACAATAACTCAGTGCTGGGAGGAATAGAGGGAGAAGCTGATGTTCCTGGGGACCCTGTTTAGAATTGCTGGCTCACAGTAATCACACAAAGCAAACCCACTTCCAGTTGGTTTTAGTGTGTCTTTTAGAACTTCCTACACACCATGCTCCTTACTGCCCGCTTGAGGAACAGATGAAGCTGGCCTGCTATGGAGGGTGAATTTATTTGCTGGTTTCACAGACAGAGACTCTGGGCCAGATGTAGTCCTGCCTTCTGAGAGGTAACAGAAATCACAAGTGGGATAAGTACAAATCACCACTCAGTGGTCCTTTAGAGAAGGAGGTGTGGTCAGACTCTATTGCAACAGAGGAGGGGCCTATCCTGCACCAGGCTGTGAGTGAAGGCATCGGAGAAGAGACAAGTGACCATAGGAGGAAGCCTGGAGAATTTTCTCTGGTTCAAAAACAACTCTGCCTTTTTTGTTGTTGCTGTTTGGTTGGTTATTGTCTTTTTGGTACTGGGGATTGAACCTAGGGGCACTCAACCACTGAGCCACATCCCTAGCCCTATTTTGTATTTTATTTAGAGACAAGGTCTCACTGAATTGCTTAGCACCTCATTGTTGCTGAGGCTGGCTTTGAACTCATGATCCTCCTGCCTCAGCCTCCCGAGCCACTGGGATTATAGGCATGGGCCACCATGCCCGGACCACCTCTGCTTATATTGCAGCCCAATTCCAGGATGGATTTCCCAAAGGACCACCCAGATTTGGCGAGAGCTGCTTAAAATGCAGAATGCCTTCTTTGAGAATAGGTCTTTAATTTCTACTCTAATGAGCCAGACACTGCATCCCTCTCATCCCACCCCCTCACATGCAAATCAAAATCTCCATGTGAAGTGGGGAGCGGTAGGCACGCATTAGCCCATCCGGTGTAAAGCCTCTGATTGAGACCAATTACTTAACCCAGCCCCACTTCATTTCCAGTGGAAAACCCACCACTAATGTCTGCTGGCTGCAGCCAGGGACTGATGAGGCAATCAGGAGGAAAACAGACATAATAGCCAGGTAATCTTACAAAGGTTGAGAGAGGAGGGTGGGGAAGGCATTGGGCAAGAGATACCTACTAGTGTGTGCAGCCTTGCGGGGTACTGTGCTGGATGTCTTGCAGGCCTCTTCAGTAAGGGAGCAGAATGTCTTTGCCCAGCCAGCACACACACCCCTCCAACCAACCCACAAAACGATATGCTCAGCCACTGTGCCAATGTCAACTGTAAGCTGCTGGGAGGAACATTATGTCTGCTATGGCCATTATGAGATTCCATGTCCAAGTTCAAATTACTCCTTTGAGTTGCTCCCAAAGTTTTAAAACTTTGAGATGCCGTAATGATAACTGGAATCTGGCAGAGATGGGAAAGGGGGCCTTCTACCACTTTGTTCCCAACACAAAGCTGCAATCGTTCTGTCAGCTTCTGCTGATAGCATGCATCCTCCAGGAGACTGGAGTCAGTTGAAGGTGTTTGGGTGTGGACGTCCCATTCCATTTTCCTCCAGTTGACTCTTGGTCCTTCCTACCACTTCTCTTTCTCAGTACTTAAATGAAGGCTCCTAGGCATGTAAATGAAGAAGTGTAGAAACAGAAAAGAGAGAGAACTGTTTCAATAAAACAGATGTAGCTGTGCCCGGCTGTGAATAGATTTCCCCCTTTAGTGTGTAATCTTATCCTGTTTGGTATTGTGTTATTTTATCCATTTTACAGATGAAGAAGCTAAGGTGAGGAGACTGGTTAGTGGTATTTTCTGACTTAAAATTGTGTTCTTTTCACTCTGCCTTTTTTTTTTTTTTAATTTTTATTTTGAGGCAGGATCTTGCTAAGTCTCTAAGGCTGGCCTAGAAGTTGCAATCCTCCTTCCTGAGCCTCCCAAGTCACTGGGATTACAGGCTTTTTTTTTTGCCACAGCACCCAGCAAATTGCCTCCTTTTGCATTAGATTTGCAGAATTTAGATCTTCATGTCGACTGTGCAAACCACAGGCCCAGCACAGGGAATGCAGCGTGGAGCTTCTACCAGCTCTTCAGAGAGCACAGACCTGGATGTTGCCCTGCGGTGGCAGTCTGGATCAACCCAGGACATGTTCTATTCTGAGACCATAACTCACAGGCTGATTTAGATAGTGAAAAGTGCTTCCTTGAGACAGGCAATGAATTTTCAAAATGAATTGCCATTTTGCTGTCTCCTCGGCATGGTATTTCATAACTATCTGTCTTTGATAGCAGAATGCTACAATTAAGGTGAAATCCACATATGCAAACCTAACAATTTTTTGTCATCTCCTATTCATCTTAGAACATTTTGGCTGAAAGCCAATGGGTGCCCCATCTTCACCCCATGTGCGTGCGTGCATGCATGCATACACACACACACACACACACACACACACACACTCATGAAGGTATGAAACAATCCCATTTGACTTAACTTCTTTTTTTTTATATTTAATTCTATAATTATCTTTCTACTTTATTTTGCTTTCTTTGTTCCTTGGAAATTATTTTCACTAAGACATAATAGAGAAGAAGACATGGTACTAGGAGACCCATGCTTTGTCCTGATATAGTGTTTACTTAGTAGACCAAAAAAGATCTTAAGTTTTGCAGTGGGAAAGATTATAAATCCATGTCTCTGAGACTCACCAGCTATGTGATTGTAGGCAAACTGCTTAACTATTCTGAATCTTAATATCCTTATCTTCAAAACTACATTAGTATTATTGTTGCAAGATTTCTGTGAGGATCCGACAGACCTATAAAGTGGCAGGCACAGGACCTGCTGCTCTATACATCCCGTTCCCTTTTCTTCTCCAGTCACTGTGTGTCTGACTCTTAGGATTCCCTTCAGGACAATGATGCCTATCTCACAGCTGATTGAAGGGATTAAATGACAGAGTACACCTGAAATTCTTAGGGAAGAGTAATCTATTTTTAATTGTCTCATTTGCTTATTTACTCAATCAACCAATATTTCTTAAATGACCTGCGTGATCATAAAGAAGAATTAAACACAGAATTCACCCAAAGAAAGGCTCATTCTCTGAATACCCCCGACTCCCCTAGAAAAACATAACCCTGAAGCAAAAATTAAAAGTGCTGGTGGTATGTTTATGAGATTTAAATAACAAGAAGATGCCTTGCCACTAGACCCATCTGCCAGGAATCTGTGATGGAACTGATTTGGAGAAGCTATTTGGCAGAAAGGTAAGAGGTGATGGACAAGGACCATGTGGGTAGAAGGTCCAGTGTGAGTAACGTGACCACAGTGACAAAGTACCAGGAAAGTAAGAGACACCTCAACCATATTGTTGGGACAATTAGAGAGTTGTAGGATGCAAAGTTGGCTGGGGACACATTTGTGGAAGAATTTGGACTTGCACTTTTATAGACAGTGGGAAGCAGGGGAGTGCAGTCAGAGCCAGCTTTCTTGAAGATGAATCCAGCAGAGGAGGGGGGAGGTTTGGAGGAGAAACAGAGGCCCATGAGGAGTCAGTTAGAAGAGTTTCAGATGAAGGTAGGACGGGGAAACATCACAGGGGAATAGGAGAGGATTTCAGTGACCATGTTGGGGGAGAGTAGATGTAACTGAAGGTTAAGTAGGATCCCTGAATGCCACCAAGATCCTGGGTCAGGAGCAAAGTCACCAGAGAAATTTCAAGAAGGATCTGCTTGAGAAAGAAGATACCAGTTGCCTATATGTAAAATGGTCAGTCCACCAGGATGCCAGGGGCGGGGGAGGCAGACCAGCCTTGGGTGGGCAGCTTTCCCAGCCTAGGGTAGGAGAGCTCCTTGTGGTGGGGACTGTCCTGGGCGCTCTGGATGTTTAGCAGTACCCCTGGCCTTTACCAACCAGATGCCAGTAGAACAGCCCCAAGTTGTGACAATCATAAGCATCACTAGACATTTCTAAATCTCCCCCAGAGGGGCAATTTCACCCCCAGTTGAGAACACTGTGGTAGAGGAGGTCTATGCCCCAGAATGACAGCTAAGGAAGGGAACTGAGTCCCACTCCCTGGGGGCTCTTGGGTCCTGTGTCAGGAATTTGGACCTTGAATGGGACAGGGATGTGGGACAGTGGTGGAAAGAGTTGGAGTCCAGATGTACCATCCCATGCTGGTCCAAGGGTGTCCAAGTGTGATATCGATCTTGAAAGCATACAGAACACCAGTTGTGACTGACATGTGGAAAAGGGACAAAGCAGTTTTCCAAATGGTTTTGAATAGGGAAGAAATGAGGCCAAGAGGACCCATGAGTCAGAGAGGTGAGAGGAGGAGACACACAGGGCAGGGGCTCAGGGTCAATATTGGCTTCTACCAAGCATTACCTAGACTTCTGAGGAAAGGGAAGCAGTGACCCTTTGTTGCCTTTCTAAAATCTTCACATGTAAACCAGGCACACATTTCTTAGGCTTACAAGTTAGGCATCACATTCCCCCATCTTTAACAATTATGCAACAGGCTCATCCTGCTAATGAGAGAATCTAGATCTCCCCAGGGATGTTGAGACAGCTGTACATCCTTGGGCAAGTTAATTAACTTCTCTGGGCCTCCATTTCTTCAACTGCAAACTGGAGTTTATGATTTTCATGCCATAGACTTGTTGTGAGGATTAAATAAATGAAATGCCTACCACATAGTAGATGTTTGATTGCTGTCTCTCCATCTGTCCATCTCTATTAATTTAGTTTAATTTATGTTTGGAAAAATAAGAGATCAGATGCAGGTATCGCATCATCAGTGAAGATGTGTGGCTATTATTGACATTATAATTCTAGAGGGGTCTCCTGGAGATATCTGTTTCAGAAAGGTAGATCTTAATTATTTGCATACAAAAAGTGGCAAGTCCACTGAATTACACATATTTCTCAGGCTCCAGATGTTTAGCAATATATAGGAGAACCTCAGTGTAACTATGAGTATTTCCTACATTTTTTTTCTGGTTGCTTATGTCTGAACTAATATACCAGTCTTCTTTCATTCTTGCAAAACAGATTGATCTGACATCAGAAGTTCCAAGAAACCTTCAGAAAGGCCAGGATTTCTGCAACTCCAGCTTGGGTTTTTTTCTGCTTCTATCTGAAAATAAAATCTCTTTGCTAATCTGATATTGGTTAAATATCAGCTTTCCTTAACCATGTGGATATTGTTTTTCAAAAGGTTTAAAGGGCAGTGGCCTTTAGAGTCTGGGCCACTTTTAAAGTGTTTGGCTAATCAATAGCCTGGTTATTGGTTAATCCCATTTGAGTGGGAATTGAGGGAGTTCTGTTAGTTTTCCACATTGGATAGATGTCACAGGTCCTAGCCTGTAGACATCTTTGACTCCACCTTCCTGAACAGTTTTATTCCTTAGAGTTAATGTAAGCTGGTGGCTTCTGGATGAGATGTTTGCTATTGCTTTCCTCCTCTTGTATTTGGTGACTTGGCAGCTGGGGGTAACGACACAGGAGAAGGTGAACCAGTAAGTGGGCCTGATGTCTCTGCGAAATAGGGGTCACCGGCTGGGGAACAAGACACTTTGGAGTTTGCAGCAGGCTGTGTTAGGCTGGAATGTAATCTTTTTTCCTGTTATGACTAATCCAGTGCAGAAGGATGGGGCAGGGCAAAGGCCCTGCACTGTAAGTCAAATCAGCCGGTGCCTGAGTCATAGCTCTCATCCTCAGGAGCTGGGTAATCTAGAGCAAGCCACTTAATCTCTGTGATCCTCAGTCTCCCTATCTGTAAAATGAGAATAATAATGGCTCTTCTACTTGTGTTAAAGCAGTGAAATAAATCCCTGCATTTAAAATGTACTCAGTATAGTAGGCACCTGATTAATGGTAGTTCTCTTAAGAAATGTCAGATGGTGGGCTGGGGATGTGGCTCAACGTGCTCACCTGGCATGCGCGGGGCGCTGGGTTCGATCCTCAGGACCACATAAAAATAAAATAAAGATGTTGGGTCCACCAAAAACCCAAAGATAAATATTAAAAAATTCTCTCTCTCTCTTTCTCTCTCTCTTTTAAAAAAAGAAAGAAATGTCAGATGGTTAACTTCTTTATCTATAAGAGAAGCATAAAAACACCTGCCTCAGTGTTGGGAAGGATAAAATTAGATAATGTATTCAATATTATTTTGGGGAATGTCAAGAGACAGTAGATTGCTCAGTTGTATCATTCTGAAAATGAGTTTACATTTTGCTGGGGGTAACCGGCAGAGGTGATATTTCTATGTGCACATTAGCTGTTCTATTTCTTGGAGATTTCCAACCTGGCTTCGTGTTGTTTATATCTTAACATCAAATACTTTGCAGAGTGTATACCAGCCCTTTATTTCTTCTTTGGAATAGCTTTTAAGCAGTCCCTGACACCTAACCATTGAAGATATTAAATAGAGCTATTTTTATTCAAATTCTTATTAAATAATTCAATTTTGAATCATTACTGCTTTTAAATGTGAGAACAAGAGGGATTTCCTTTAAGTAACAGTTCAGAAAGGGGGAAAGCTTTTTTATAAGCAGTTAATTTGTAACTTGTATTTAAAGCAAATATAATTTTGAAAAAAAAATCAGAAAATTCATCTCTAATAATTAGAAGATAAAGGCAAGAGAACTGTGGAAAAGGAAATCTCTGCTGAAATACTCTTAATTATAAAAGCTTATCATTGTAATCCTTTTTGTAAATGAGCAAAGAGTCTTGATGTTTGATGAACTTATCAAACAAGACAGACCAGTGAAGAGGCAAATTTTAAGTCAAGGCAAAAGAGAACCAATTAAACACTTCACAAAGTGCTGAAGGAGGAAATCATGCAGTTTTTGTGTCTAATGCCAGTGTGTCTGACATTGGTTTTGAAAATGGAAAACTTCCTGGTTATAGCTTTACTAGGCTCTGACTTGGGCACTGGGGAACGTGTCATCTCAGCAAGTATTGAAACTTCTCAATTTCCTCAATTGTAAAATGGGACGAAAGTAAGAGCAAGAATTAAAAGCATGAGAAGTACTTAGAACAATGCCTCCTCTTTAGGAAGCTGTTTAGAAAGTTCTTGCCAGTGGTGCTGTGTGATTGTGATTGTTATTTGTTGGTATTTCTATTCTCTTGGCTGGCTGACAATAATCAGACAGAAGAAATTTATAATGTGCCAATTGGCATGGATGTTCCAGATAAGTTAGGGATTTCAAATCTATCTATTATTGATTATTTTTAGCAATAGTGCTCTTCCCCCACCGAATAAAATCTCACATGAATCCTAACATTGAAAAGAGGGCAAAGATATTTATATTTTTAATGGTGCACATTTTAATAAGCTCAGGCTTAGCGTTTGCTTACTATAATGTTTAAATAGAAATATAGTTTTGAGAACAATAATTTTTTGAATAAAAATAAATTCAAGGCCTCACACATGCTAGGCAAACATTCTATCATTGAACTACATCTCCAGACCTTTTTATTTTATTTAGCGCACTAAATTGCCCAGGCTGGCCTCATTCAATCCAGGCCTTGTAATCCTCCTGCCTCAGTCTTATGAGTAACTGTGATTACATACATGTGCTACTACATATGGTGAGAAAAAAAAATTTTGAAAGCAATGGTGATGAAAGGAATTTGTAATCCTTAGCTGCAAAATCAATAGATGTCTACTATGTTTTTATGTGAATAATACCTTTTGGTAGGGTGTTGCTTCAAAATTTTTAAAGTTTGAAAATTTTAAAATTATTTTTTATTCTAATTCGTTACATATGACAGCATATTGAATTACAACTCATATTATACATATAGAGCACAATTTTTCATCTCTGGTTGTACACAAAGTAGAGTCACACCATTCATGTCTTCATATATGTACTTAGGGTAATGATGTCCATCTCATTCCACTGTCTTTCCTATTCCCCTGCCCCATCCCTTCCCCTTCCTCCCCTTTGCTCTGTCTAGAGTTCATCTAATCCTTCCATGCTCCCCAACCAACCCAATTATGATAAGCATACTTATATCAGAGAAAACATTCAGTATTTGTTTTTTTGGGATTGGCTAACTTCACTTAGCATTATATTTTCCAACTCCACCCATTTACCTACAAATGCCATGATTTTATTTTCTTTTAATGCTGAATAGTATTCCATTGTGTATATATACACCACATTTTCTTTATCCATTCATCAACTGAAGGGCATTCAGATTGGTTCCACAGTTTAGCTATTGTAAATTGTGCTGCTATAAACATTGATGTGGCTGTGTCCCTATAGTATACTGTTTTTAAGTCCTTTGGGTATAGACCGAGGAGTGGGGTAGCTGGGTCAAAAGGTTAGTTCCATTCCCAGTTTTCCAAAGAATCTCCATAATGTTTTCCACATTGGCTGCACCAATTTGCAATACCACCAGCAATATATGAGTGTGCCTTTTCCCTCACAACCTCTCCAACATTTATTGTTGTTTGTATACTTAATAGCTGTCATTCTGACTGCAGTGAGGTGAAATCTTACAGTAGTTTTGATTTGCATTTGTCTAATTGCTAGAGATGTTGAACATTTTTTCATATATTTGTTGGTTGATTGTATATCATCTTCTGAGAAGTGTTTGTTTAGTTCCTTGGCCCATTTATTGATTGGGTTATTTGGTTTTTTGTGTTAAGATTTTTAAGTTATTAATATATCCTAGAGATTAGTGCTCTATCTGATGTGCCTGTGGTAAAAATTTGCTCCCAAAACGTAGGCTCTCTATTCACCTCACTGATTGTTTCTTTTGCTGAGAAGCAGCTTTTTGATTTGAATCCACCCAAATTATTGATTCTTGATTTTAATTCTTGCACTATAAGAGCCTTATTAAGGAAGTTGGGACCTAATCCAATATGATGGAGATTTGGGCCTACTTTTTCTTCTAATAGGTGCGGTGTCTCTGTTTTAATTCCTAGGTCCTTGATCCACTTTGAGTTGAATTTTGTGCATGGTGAGAGATAGAGGTTTAATTTCATTTTGTTGCATATGGATTTCAGTTTTCCCAGCACCATTTGTTGAAGAGGGTATCTTTTCTCCATTGTATGTTTTTGGCACCTTTGTCTAGTATGAGATAACTGTACTTATGTGGGTTTGTCTCCGTGTTCTCTATTCTGTACCACTGGTTTATAAGTGTATTTTGGTGCCAATACCATGCTGTTTTTGTTACTATTGTGCAATTCTTTTAATTTATTGAAATGTGTTTTGGGACTAAGAATGTGGTCTTAGTGATTATACCATATGCATTAAAAATGTGTTCTCTGGTTATTCAGTGTATGTGGTTCTAAATAAATTAAGTCAAATTGGTAATTAATGTTTCTCAAGTTTTCTTCTTCTATCACTTTCTGAGGGAGGGAGGGAGGTTGCAATATGGAATTATACTTGTGGATTTATTTATTTATTTTAGTTGTATTAGTTTTTGCCTCATATATTGAAACCTACATCTTGATAAATTAAAAGAATTTGCAAGTTTAAAAAACTTCTAAACAACACACACATTTAGGTTGTTATGTCTTTGTGATGACTTGCCCCTTTATCATTATGATTGGTTGTCATTATCTCTGGAAATTGCCCTGGTTCTTCAGTTTATTTTCTTATCAATTGTGTTTTCATGGCAAATCTTTGTCTAATATTTTGTTTTCACTTATATGACCATATTTAAAGTATGTTTTATTGCCGCAGTCCGGCTGCAGCAAAATAACCGGGGGGTGACGAACAACTTGTGTAGATTGATACAGCAGGAGTGGGAGCCGTTTATTGCAAGACAGGAGCAGTATTTATACATTCCACAGAGCTTATCTAATTAGCATAAACTAGATACATCAGTCAACCAATAAGGAATCTCCACACTTAATGGCTCGCTTTTGTTACTTCTCAAACCACTCCCTCTGGCATTTTGCCAGGCACCATCCAGACTTGTTTACAACTCTAACATTCCCCTGGCAAAATGCCAGGTGTTATTTTGACTTGTTTACAGACTCTAACATTTTATATAGACATACAGAAATGAGACTTGCTTAATCTAGTCTAATAATCTCTGCTTTTTCAATTGACAGAAATTTGACCATTTACATTACATATAATTATTGACAAGCTTGAGTTTGAGGCTACTATCTTACTATTTGTTTTCTATTTGTCCATCTCTTTTCTGATTCTACTTTCTCTTTTTGGGTCAACTTATAGACTTAATATTTTTTCTAATTTCTAAATGGCTTAGTTAATTAATGGTTAACCATTAATCATTCTACTTTAATTTTTATTCTACTTTTGTTTTTACTCTGAGATTTATAACTTACATCTTTAACTGATCACAGCCTAAATTCAAGTAATACTATACTACTTCTAGTATTTTTTTTCTACCTGAAAAAATTCTTTTGACATTGACTGTAGTGCACATCTTTTGGCAACAAATTCTTTTGTTGTTCTGAAAAAATCCTTATCTTGCCTGCAGTTTGAAAGATATCCTTGCTTAGTATAAAAGTCTAAGTGAATAGTTTCCCTCCCATATCCACATTACTTTAAAGATGTCATTTCATTATCTTCGGTATTGCATAGTTTCAGAAGAATTCTGCTTTGTTCTTGTTTGTGAACTGTGGTTTTTCCTTCCTTTTTTCTTTTAAGATTTTTTTCTTTATCAATTTTTAGCAGTTTCCCTTACAATGTAACTTGATATGGTTCTGGGAGTTCATAGTTTGCATTAAACTTGGAATTTTTTTGCCTTATTAATTCAAATACGTTTTCTGGTCCATTTTTTCTCATGTCTCCATCTGACAGTCCAGTTGTGGGGATGAGATGCTTGATATGGATATGGTCCCACAGGTTACAGAGACTCTATTTTTCTTTGTTGTTGTTGGTAATCTTTTTTTCTCTCCTTGTTTCATTTTAGTTTCTATCACTGTGTCTTCAAGATTACTAATCTTTTTCCTGCAGTGTTTAATCTGTTGTTTAGCCTATCAAGTTTTCATTTTTGATGTTAAAATTTCTAGCTTCGAGCATTTCACTAGGTACTTTTTCAAATCTTGTACTTTCTCCCTCATCATGTTCAAAATTATCCTTAAGTAATCTAGGTTTGATTTTTAGCATTTTTAAAATTCTTGTTTGCTGAATTCATTATTTGTATTTCACAGATTTTTTGCAATTAGGCAGGACTTAGCATGTAGCTCAATCCACTCATGTTACAGAGAAAGAAACTGAGCCTTGGAAGGAGAAGGAAAGATTTCAATAATATGACTATTTGGCTAGCACTTGAGGAATACTGGCCAACTTTATCATCATTATATCTTCTAAGATTGTTGTTCTTATTATTTTCCCAACTGAAGGTCAGAGAGGAAGAAAGCAATTTGATATGTCAGGCATGCATCTACCTACATGAAAGGCTACAGTCCCACCAACTAACCAATAAAAAAAAATTCAATGCTTCACAAATAATCACTCGTATTGATAAGAAAGATGCATACTGAATTTGGAGTTAAGATACCCAAAGATTTTTTCACAACATTTTCTACCCAACATTTCCACTGATGAAAACCAGAATTCTTTAGGGGATTAGAAGAAATGTGAATGAGAACCCTAAACAGAAATCACAATAATCTAAGCATCACCTAAAGGTTTTTTGCTTTTTTTAAAAAATAGGTCATATAGGCAGTAGACCCTAAAGAAGTCTCAATTATGCTCCTCTTTTTTATTTTAAGGCTTTTATGGGCATCAGAATGTGTTTTCCAAAGTGCCCTGGGTCAGGGCCATGTGGATGCTTTCAGTAGTTATCCATATGCCTGGAAATTACCATGCATCTAGGCAGCAGGAATTTTTAATTAACATAAACAATTGGAGTACTGGCTCCCAGTCAAAAATCAGTGATGGAGATATGGAGACTTCTCTTCAGGGTGACTAATCCTTAGCTATACAGCAAGGGGCATTGGGTGTGGGCTGTGGAGTGTGGTCAACCTGAGATTAAGTTCTAACATCACCACTTAGTGGATACAGAACTTGGATAAGTTACTTAAACTCTGCAAGCTTCAACTTCTCTAGTTATAAATAGTGATAAAACATATTTCATAGAGTTCTTGTCAGGAGTTAGGAAAGTGCATGTGAGTACTTAGTATAGAGCCTATTACAGAGTACATCATCAGAAATTTTTTTTTGTTATTCTATTTCCCATTTGTCAGAAATTCTTCACAGTACATTTTGGAATGCTAGAAAAATGGATAGACTTTGGAGCCAAACAGCCTTGTTTGAATCCTGGCTTTGCCACTTACTACCCATAAAATTTAAGCAACACATTTAATCTCCTTATGAATTTGTTTTTACTCATCTACAGAATGGGTATAATAATGGCTATTTCACAGGGTGATTATGGAATTTTAATGAGATAATACATTAGTGATAAAATTTGGTTATTCATTTCCCACTGCATACCAGATGCTATGTTCAGGACTAGATACAATGGTGAGCAATATAGATATGATATCTGCCTTCCAGATCTATTAGTCTATGGGTAGGAATGAAGTATGTGAAGCTCTATGTACATGACACTTAGTAGGCAGGTCAAGGAAAGTTACCTGGAGGAAAGGTCAGGCAAGATAAATGAGGTACAATTAGAGTGGCCTGTGTAGAAAACATCCTTGTGCAAAATACTGCAGGAGAGCCTGCCATTGCCTGGAACTAAAAGTCTATATAGTGAAAGATCCACAGATCCCAAACCCGGAAAGGACCACGCGAGAGAGACACTGGCTGCAAAAGCAGGAGGAGTTTATTCTCACATAGGCGCCTGCGGGTGCTCAGCGAAACCTCAGCCGGAGCTTCGGTGAACTGGCACACCGGGCTTTGGGGTACAGATCTTTTGTAGGGAACAGGTGGGTTAGTTCTTAGCTTAGCACAGCAACAGCCTTTCTATTGGTCCCTCTGAACCCAGCAGTTGAGTCACCTAGGGGGTAAGCTTGTTTTTCAACTTTTTGTTCTTGGAAAAACCATAACATTGCATTCTGTCCTTTCAGTTCCTGTTTTGAAACCTAGTTCTCAAGTTTAACCGGTAGGGCTGTCTAAAAGGAACATCTTGTGGTAGGGGGCCCGTTAGGGTTATCTACATGGAACATCTTGTGGTAACATTGTGCAATACCTGAGGTGCTATGTGCTGCTGGAGGGGTTGGGTGAGGGAACATCTTGCAGCTTTGAGGCTTAGGGGTTAGGTCACCTAATGTTGGGCCTGGGGTCTTGAGGTCCTTCAATAGAATTTATATGTCTCTGGCTCACAGAAGATACTTTTTGTCTTCACTCAATGAAAATGTTCATTTAATCATAAATATTCTAGGTGTGCGACGTAGTGAACTAAATAGGTAATATCCCTACACTCATGGAATTTAGCATAGTGATACAGTCAGTAAACATGTAAACAAATAAAAAAAAATAATTTAAGATGGTGAAAAATACCATGAAGGAATCCAATGCACCCTTTGATAGAGAAAATAGAGTAAAGAGGCTGGTTAGGGGGTATCCTCTTGTGGAAGGGGCATTTACACTGAGATGTAAGGAAGGCAGAGAGAAGCTGAGCCGTGTGGCAGGGGGGAGAGGGAGAGATCAGCATGTGCTCTGTCCCTGTGGTGGGAAGTGTCCGTGGTGCACACGAGCTGAAGGAAGAGACGGCATGAACACAAAGAATCATGCCACAAGAAGGTGGGCAGTGGGTGGACCCCAGAGTGCCTTGGGCCTCACCAGGGGGAGTCTGAACTTTAGTTTGTGTGTAGTAAAAAGTAAATCACCAAAAAAAAAATCTCTGGAGGGGCTGATCATGGAGGAATATCACCTGATTTCTCATTTAAAATAACCAGGTCATATCCTGGTTGCTGTGCAAAGAATGGGTTAAAATGAAATGGAAGGTCTTGACCCACAGAAAGCCACAGAATGATCTGGGTAAGAGCTAATGGTGCCTTAATAGAGCTTGCTGGCAGTGGAGACAGGCTTCTGGAATTTGAGACACACCTTGATAGCAAAATTGACAGAAATTTCCAAAGAAAGGGATGAGAGGAAGCGAAAGGAAGACATTAAAATTAAAGACCACTGTTAAGTATCTGGCCTGAACACAGATACTTCATGGTGGTTCTACTAATGATGTTGGTGAAACTGAGAGAGGAGTTGGTTGAAGGAGAAAATGAAGAGTTGAGACCTGGAGACTTTTAAGTTTTTCATGCTGGAGAGGCAACCGGTAGAGATGTAAAATGGATGAAGACCTACTTTGAGAAGGCATTAACACAGATGGTGTAGGAAACAAAGGAGTGGATCTTATCTCCTTCCAGGTGAGAAAAGAGAGAAGAAAGGCAAGAAAGACAATGCCCTAGGGAATTCTAGTTTTTAGGGAAATCAAAAAGAAATGGTCCCGAGGCAGAAAGAGAGCAAGGGAGATTGGTGCTGAAGAGGTCCAAGAAAGGGAAGTTTCCATGAAGAAAATAGTAGCTAACAAAGGGCAGATTAGATGAAGCTGGAAAACTCTCTACTGGGTTTAGCAACATGGAGGATGCCGAAGACTGAGCATTATCAAGGTCAAATTTAGAATACCTCCATTTCACAATGCAATTCCCATGTCAGTGAATGGACTTGGCTCAAGGTTACTAATTAGTGACAATGGCCTTTGAATATATGCACAACCACTTTATTAGGAAGACCCCCTGGCAATGATCAGGAGGCTTTCTGACCTTCCAGCTTGGGAGTGGTAGCTAATTAATATTTTGTTTTCTGAATTGCTGAGGTGGCCACATTATGGGGGTCAAGCATTTGACTTGCAGGTTGCATGATTTAGTCCTTTTCCCTAATATGACAACTTAGAGGAGAAGTGTCTCACTAGACCCCAGGGCACATTATTGATAAAGATGGAGAGGTTCTATAAGCATTTATGTATTTGAGAAGAATAGACAAGAACTAATATATGCTAGGCCTCTGCTAAGGCTTTATGATCTCATTCCATATCCCAAAGTCTCCCAAGTTATTAGCTCTGTTTCTTAACTATTAGAAAATTGAAGCTCAGTGAGTGGCAGAAAGTGGATTTGAGTGCATATTTGATAGACTATAAACCTCTTTCTGTTACATCCGTGTTTCTTCTACTGCGTTATGTGGCCTTACCCGATGTTGCATGAGAAAAGAAATAACCTGTGTTCAAAAAATTTGGGAAATTCTAGGTTAAGCAAAGTAAAATGAAGAACTTCTCAGGTCCTTTAATACAGTGTTAGGTATTTTAAATTTCCAGGAATAGGGTGTTGTGGGCAGCTTATCCAAATGAATTTGACCATGGAACTTTTCTTCACTTCCTCCTCTACCTGTGTGCATATTTCAAGAACTAGTTCTCCACAGAATACACATTGAGAAGTTTTGCGATAGCACTGTATTGACTTGTGCTCTATCTACAGATGAAAAAACTAAGTCAGAATGTTAAAGTAACTTGTTTATGTAGCATAGCAAATTGGAAAAAAATTAAAGGTTAATAGCAAATGCTTCCAAATCCTACTGCTCCACGTTAAATGTCTCACTAATTGAGTAGATTCTTGCTAGCTGGGAGATGCTTTAAAAATATTTGCCAATTTACTAGGCCACAGAATTATTAATGGCTCCTTAAGGGTATTAGTCCATTTTATGTTGCTATAACAAAAAATACCTGGGGCTGGATACTTTATAAAGTAGAGATGTTTGTTTGACTCATAATTCTGGAGGTTCAAAAACATGGTTCTGGCATTTACTAGGCTCTGGTGAGGGTCACCTGGGTATACTATAGTATGGCAGATGGTATCATGGTGGGAGCATGTGGGAAAGAGAACATGTGGTGAGACAGGAAGCCTCAGGCTGCAGAGTAGCTAGGCTCACTCTTTCTATAGCAACCCATTCTTGGAGGAATAAACTCACTTCTACAAGCTCAACCACTCTCAGAGACTTGCTTTAATCTCTTCATGAAGGTGGTGTCTCCATATGTAATTACTTTCCACAGGCCCTACCTCTTGAAGATTCCACCACCTCAAAACCACCTCATTGGAGACCAAGCCTCTGACTCATGAACTGCACCAAGCCATTGCACGAAGTAATGAAAAGTGATACAATTCCTTTGGAAAGCCATTTGGCAATGTGTCATAGCTTTAAAAATCTGACATCTCAACCTCCAGGATTTATCTTCAGTAAATAATTTAGAATCAAATAAAATGGGGGGCTTAAAAATCTAATTGTTGAACCTTTGGGAATTGGAACAATGTAGAGCCATTGCTCTACGATTAAGTGGAAAAATCAGAATATAAAAGGCACTCAATATGCCTCAACTGTATTATAAAAATAAAGAGTGGGAGAAAATACAACAACATGTTAATGGTGGTAGGATTTGAAGTAATTTTTTTCTTTTACAATCATTGTTGTTTTTCTTATTGTAAATGCATTCATGTCATAATCACCAAAAATATATATATTAAAAAACGAATTGGAATGACAAGAGGGACTCATTGGAATGATAAGGCTGAAAGTTAGAACCCTGTAGTGATTTAATGAGTGGTCCTGGTGCACCTTCTGTGCTCTGGCATTCAGTGATAGTATTACTGTGTGTGCCTCAGTCTAGACATCATGTCACAAAGCTTTTAAACCAACAGCAGCCCAGCTCTCTGCTCTGTCCAGGCTTTTGCTTTCAACCATTAATACTGTTTTCTCCCATGTTGATATCATAATGCAGTTTCCATGGGCTTACGATGACATTATCTTGACAATTCTGTAGTGAGATGCAGAATAATGCTGGAGTCCTTTTCTGTTCCCAAATCTTCACCCTATAACTTCTCAGAATTTTTTTCTCTCTCTCCATGTTTCTGCAATTCATTCTTTCATTACCAGGGCAACCTATTATAAAAATGATAGACCAAGGTTTGGGTAAACCAAACCTTGAGCTATTTGAATTTCTAGATTATTTAATTAGATTCTAACCAGGAGTCAGATTCAAATAAATCTCTCAACTCTGTCACTGCTTATTTCCCAGGAACTGGTTGTAGTTTTTTCTTCCTCTCCTTCTCTTCTTCTTTGTTTCTTTTTTCCCCACTTTCCAAAATATTTACTGAGCACCTTCTATGTACCTGCCGATGATGGATGGTAGGACTTCAGTAGAAAATACAGGTGGTACCTGCATCCATACATCTTAGAATTGGTAGAAGAGACAGGAATTACACCTAAATTGCGAGTGTGATAATTAATTTTTGAAAAGACATGCAGAAATTGACCAAATCATATGAAGGGAGGTAGCTAATAGTCTGGGTATTGGGAAATGTTTCCCTAAGGAATTGAAATTTTTGATGAGTCTGAAAGATACTTAGGAGTTAATCAGGTGAAGAAATAGATAGTTGAATTCACTCAGGATTGGGCTGTACAGGTAGGTGTAATGGAGGAAACACACCTAGTTAATATTTTAAAGTGACAAACCGTGGAATCCAAAATGAAACCAAAAGAAAAATAAAGATATAAAGTGTCTTAGTGACAGAAAGCATGGGTGTCAAGTTAATGGAGGCCCAGTGAGGTCCCAGGAAAGTGCAGAGAGAGACCTTGAGTAGATTAAAAAAAGGAGGAGGAACAGCAGTGGAGGCCCAAGTAACTATTCACAGGTGATTCACAAATTAGTGATTTGGAGGAGAAGCTGTTTCAGAGAAGAGGAGGTCCAGAATATGATGATGGAAGGTTCTAGAGTGCAGAGAAGATCATAAGCAATAAGGAAAAGGAGGCACCAAGAGGGTAGAGTGCTCGTTAAAGGGATGGAGTCAAGAGATGACAGGAATCCAGGTGGAGAGGAAGTTTGTGAAGTTTCTGAAGTTCTTTTGAAGGGATGATAGGCTGATGTTACATTCTAACATCATTTGATGGATTAGAGTTTCTCTGAGCCTGTTTTGCAGAGTCCAGTGCAAATATAAACATGATGAAAAGTGCAAAGAATGTCTCAGTATTATTAAGAGTTTTGATTCACAGACCCAGGTAGGTTCAAAACAATTTTCATAATAATGGTGGGACATTATTTGCCCTTTTCACTGTGTTTGTATCAGCATTGATGATGCAAAAGCAATGGTGGATAAAACCACTCTAGCTTTGGTAAAAAAACAAACAAACAAACAAACAAACAAAAAAAAAACACAAGGCAGTGGCACCATATCCATTGGGGGAAAAATTAAATTTTACTTAAGAAAGTCCTCTTTGAAGGAGTAAGAATTGTTCATTTTATGACTCCTCAGTCCTTGAGAAATGTTATCTAATATTCCATGGGAAAAATGGGAAGAATGCACAAATAATGCAGTGACGTATGAGGATTGTTTGAAGAAAAGCAATTTTGTTTATTTTTGGTATTTAACATGACTTGGTTTCTCCTTTGATTAGATTTTCCTTTAGTGTAATCCCTCCCTCTGCTGATTTTCATCATTGTTTTTCATTTCCTCTTCTTGAAATATTTTGCTGAGGATGTTCTGTAGAGCAGGCTTTCTAGTTGTAAATTCTTTTAACTTTTGTTTATCATAGAAGGTTTTTATTTCATCATCAAATCTGAAGCTAGTTTTGCTGGATATAAGATTCTTGGTTGGCACCCACTTTCTTTCAGAGCTTGGTATGTGTTGTTCCAAGATCTCTTGGCTCCAAGGGTCTAAGTTGAAAAAATCTGCTGAGATATGAATTGGTCTCCTCCTGTATGTGATATGATTCCTCTCTCTTGCAGCTTTTAAGATTCTATCCTCATTCTGTATGCTAGGCGTTTTCATTATAATGTGCCTTGGTGTAGATCTGTTGTAATTTTGTACATTTGGTGTCCTGTAAGCCTCTTATGTTTGGTTTTCCAATTCATTCTTCATGCTTGGGAAATTTTCTGATATTAACTCATTGAAGAGATTGTGCATTCCTTTGGTTTGAAACTCTGTGCCTTCCTCTATCCCAATAGCTCTTATATTTGGTCTTTTGATGCTGTCCCATAATTCTTGGATGTTCTGTTCACTGAATTGTGAGTCCAACAGCCACTTGTCTTAGTCTCTCTGGGCTTCTGTAACACATTGCTGGAGCCTGAGAGGCTTAAACAGAAAACATTTGTTTTTCACAAGAGAAGGGTGTGGGCAGATTCAGTACCTGGTGAGAGCCCACTTCCTGGTTCATAAATGTCCCGTCTCTTCACCATGTCCTCACGTGGCAGAAGGGGTGAAGGAGATCTTTAGGTTTTCTTCAATAGGGACACTCATCCCATTCACAAGGGATCCAATCTTTGAACTTAATCACTCACCTCCCAAAGCCCCCATTTCGAAATAACATCACAATCCTGATGGTGTTGTGTAGGCTTCCATGTATGCATTTTGGAGGGACACGTTTTGACTTGACATAGATAATTGCCACCAAACCATGGTTATTCAGGAAACGATTTTTTATATTTACACATATTTTCACGTGAACACAGGTAGCCTATCGCTTGAAAGTAAAAAATAAAATTGTTGCCAACAACGAATAAGTCTTCATGTGAAAAGGAACACAACTCAGCACTGTAAACTTGATAGGATCACTAGTGATATTAACAAGTTTTATTTTTCCTATTATATAGTAGAATGTGCAAATATTTATAAGGTATGCAAACTTGGTGAGTTACCATTTTCCAAATTTCCAATGCCTGATGTTAAAAATATTATGTATGGGCACAAGGTCTGTTCACTATACTTAGACCAACAGATTTTATTATAAGAGAGCACAAAAGATTTTGTTGACAAGCTTTCAGATTCTGCATTGCGCCTAACATATAAGAAATTACCACTTGTCAAATTTTGGTATAATAACAAAGGAGAATATCCACATATCCACAAATATCCATTTGAAAAAAAAACCCTGTAAAACAGTCCTTCCTTTTCCAAATACATAACTGTGTTGGGCTGGATATTTTTCATAGACTTCAACCAAAACAACACATAGCTATAGATCCAATAAAGGAGCCTCTTTGAAGAGACTTGCAAAAATGTAAAACAATGATACTCTTCTAATTATCATATATTTTAAAAATTACTTATGGTCACATGCAATGGGTTTTTATAGCTTCAAATACATTAACAACTATTTTAAAATACCTATTTTTATTTTGAATTCTGTGAATATCCATAGATCTAGCTCACTGAAAGTTCTCTGGGGTCTTCAATAATCTGAGACCAAAATTGTGAGAACCAGGGTGAAGAGGAACATGATTTTCCTGCCGCTCCGTGGCTGTCTGCCTGTGGGTTTTAGCCCAGGGGTCATCTGCGGCATGAGTAGCAGCTCATGTGTAAGCAGCACGATTTGAAGCATTTTTTCCCTATGCTAGGGAGATAATTGTGCTATTGATCACAGCCGGGCTGCCCAGGTCCCAGGGGTGGTGGCAGTTCTGATGGTAAGGGATGACATTCCACCTTTGTCCAGCGGGCTGACCTTCAGCAGCAGCAACACTGTTGGGGAAGAGGCTCGGGCTTAGAGCCAGGCAAGCTAGGATTGCTCTCCCTGGCCCTGAGTGACCTGGGAAAGGTTTTTAATTTGTGAGGAGGCAGCATGGGGTAAGAGACAATCCCAGCCTTGGAGGCAAACCAGTTTTTAGCTTGTGGATATGTCAGCCCAGGCAAGGTCCTCGCTCGCTTCTGATGACTGATTACCTTTTTGTCATCAAATGAAAAACCAACATGGTGAGGAGTGGGAAGTGGGTTTTGCCATTCAAACAACCAGTTCAAATTTTGCCAGTCCCCCCTGGGCTATGACTGCTGGGGTTACTTAACTTTTAGGAACCTCAGATCTTATAATGAAATAGGGCTAATAATATTTATCTCTCAGGACAGTCAGAGAGATGAAGTGACACAGTCCATGTAATGTCCCAGCATGTAATCTTAAAAGCAAAACCTTTAGTAAACATATGCATTTAAACATACTTTCAGTAAGTATTAGGTAACATTATTTTTAATATAGTTTTATAGATGAGAGTGCTATAGCTCAGAGATGTTAAGTAACTTGTTCAAGTTTTCATAGCCAGTAAGTGGTTAAGATTCAAACTCGTTTCTCTGCCCCTGGATCCCATGTTCTAACCACTGAACTTTCTGCTATTTTGACTCTTCAAAAAATGTTAGTCTTCCTTGGTACTCATCTTGCTAAAGTGATAATAATTTGACCCACCTGTGATGGATATGGTATTAAAGGGACAATTTATACAAACCTTCCAGTACCACATCTGCATTATAGTGGCAGCACAATAAATGTTCATTTCCATGTTTTACTGGTAGGAAAATGGGCACACATTTTTCCTTTGCTTAAACTTTGCATCTTGGCATTGATACAGCGTCCTTCCTCGCTCTAGGAGAGCAAGTCAGGCTGTGACCCCCAAAGCGGTTGCCTGCCAGCTGAGCAACTGGTCTGAGTGGACAGATTGCTTTCAATGCCAGGACAAAAAGGTAAGCCATCTATAACCATTCCGGGCCATTTCCTAGTTCATCTGTGCATTTGAAACTCAAATGGAGATAAGCAGTTGGGGATATGAGTCTGGTGTTCTGGGAAGAAACTGATCTTTGAAAGGAACAGGTATTTGGAAACCTCAGGCACCTAGATGGTGAAACTTGTTCCTGACTCTCCTGATTTTGTTTGTAAGGCATTACTGGGTGAAGCTGCAAAAGATGTATATATTATAACTTGTAGGTGAACAAATGTCCACTTGGAGCTGGGCACATTTATCTCCCATTGTCTCTCTGGGTCCTGGCCAATGTATTGCCCTTGAATGAAGTTTAGCTGGAGGGACTGATGATGGGTTAGTAAAATAAATTGCAACCTGCCCATGGGCAGCTGAGTAACAAGGGCAAGGGTACCCATGGGGACCAGAGATAAACAGGGAATATCATAGAGGGCATTCTTGAGGACTCTACTTTTATGGATTGAAAAGACTAATAGGCCCAAGGAACAGAAGTATGCCTATCTTGCCTGCCTAAATGATTTTGATTGATCCAAAATGGTCCTCAAACCCAGTGGTATACAAAGGGAAGGGAGGCATTGAGTACCCTCTGTTCTGGCAGGAGGAGTATTAAAATTCTCACTTTGGGGTTGAGTGCAGTGGTGTATGCCTGTACTTGGGAGGCTGAGGCAGGAAGATCACAAATTTGAGGTCAGCTTCAGCAACTTAGCAGGACTCTGTCTCAAAATAAAACATAAAAAGAGCCAAAGGATCCTAAACCTCCCCTGTTTGAAGGATGTGGTCCCCCCAATTTTCACTCTGCCCTGACCACTTGTGTTATTTTCTCAAGCCTGCTATAACCAATTGCCACAGACTTGCTGATTTAACAGAAATCAATTCTGTCCTGGTTCTGGAGGCCAGGAGTCTGGAATCCAGGCCTCAGCAGAGTTGTGCTACCTTTCAAAGCTCTGGAGACAATTTTGTGTCTCTTTCTCCACCAGCTTCTGGGGGCCATCAACATCCTTCAAATGGAGACTCCACTCTCTGCCTTCCTGGTCTCAATGTTGCCTCCTCCCTCTACCTTCCTCTTGTACAGACACTTTGATGATGTTTAGGGCTACCTGGATAACCCAAGGGAACCACATTTCCAAACCGTAAGATATCCTGCAAAGGCTTTTTCCAAACAAAACAACATTTAATGTGCTAGAGATAAGGACCTGGGGTCTTTATGGGGGCCATTACTCCACCTATTATGGATCCTACACTGCAGTTTTTCTCATGTGTCTCAGTTTAGATAGCAGACAGCATAAATGAATCACTTATAGTTTCAGTTCGAATTGAATTACTTCCTTAGTGACTCAAAGAGACATGTGTGTCTTTAAAGTAATCCTTGAGATAATTAAATTATGTTAATTATTGAAGTAAAAGACCACCTTAGTTTATTTTTATTAATGTTTCTTCCTCTCAAAATCACCCAAACGAAGATGTGCATTTCTGAAAAGAAACAGTATCTATTACCTTGTAAAGAAAATTATGTCTTAATGACACCAACCACAGGCAATAGCACACAGCAGTCCCTGAGGGGGTATTGGCACCAACCTTCCTGTAGCACCACATCTTCATTAGTTAAGAGCAACCTTAAAACCAGAGAACAGATGGAAATGAACCTGAAGGCTTACAGCCTCTTTCCAAGTGGGAACTACTGGAAGGATGACAAGGGCATTAATATTTGTCATTTATTCAATACTTTGTATGGACGAGGCACTGGACTAATATTTTGAGTAAATAAATTGTCTAGTTTGATACTCACAGCCAACTGGAGATGATAGACACCATCATCCGCTTTGTATAGATCATCCATGAAGAAAGTGGCAGAGCCTAGATTTAGACCTTGGTCAGTCTGACTCCAGAAACCCTGAGAGGTTGACCACGCCACTCTACTGACTCCCTGACTATACTGGAAAGTCGTAAGTGACATTAGCAGTCATCTAATCCAGTTTCCTCTGGAGTGGCCCAACAGCTAGTTCCAGAATGATGATGATGTTGAAAGCTGTTACTACTGAGTGTATACCAGGAACTAGGGAAAGTACTGGTTTTTTTTTTTTTTTAACCTGTATTATCACTGACCTTGACAATACTCTCAGATGTGTGTCATTTTACAAATGAGAAAAATGAGGGTCAGAGACATTATGTAGTGGATCTGGTAGTGCCTGTAGAATCAGTGGCAGAACTAACTGGAACTTGAATACAGCTTAAAATGGAATTGTAATAACAATTAAACTCATGAAGCTGAGAAGATTAAATGAGATCATGGATGTCAAGTGCTTGGCCAATGGTAAGTGCTCAATCAATGGTAGATTCCTTCACCACTGTTGTCATGGTGGCTACTACATTGGTTAGAAATCTGATATACTTTTTAAAGAGACAGAGCTGGCTCTATGTTTGTGTGTGGATCAGTCCATTATTTGCACATTGATGGGCAAGAAAATGAGTAGAAAATGGAAACATCCTGATCATCTGAACTGATCATTAATTATAATCTCTTCTCACTATTATTAACCCAAAGGCAGAAAAGGCAGTGGGCAGATTTGATCTCCACCTTTCCCTACTTCCTCTGCCCCTTTGCCAACGAACAGTGAAATAGACTGGGGTGGGCATGCTATGGTTTAGTTGTGGTTTGAGTGTCTCCCAAGGCTTCATGTGTTGTATTGTGAAATACTAAGAGGGTGGAAACTTAATCCACCTGTGGTGTTGAGAGGTGGGACCCTTGGGAGGTGATTAGATTAGATAAGGTCATTTGACTGGAGCCCCCATGATTGAATTCTGGTGGCATTTTAAGAAGAAGAAACTAAACAGATGGGGATACACACACACACACACACACACACACACTCCCTGACTCTCACCATGTGATGTTCTGCACCACCTGGGACTCTGCCGAGACAAAGGCCAGATGTGGCCCTGGACCTTGTATCTCTAGAATCATGAACCGGATTAAACCCCCTTTCTTCATAACACAATGCCACACAGACTCAGTAAGTTATCCGCAACAGAAAATGGACTAATACAGGCAAGAGGAGAGGTGAGCTGTACTCTCCACAACTCATCCACTGGAATCATCTAGAAAAGACTTCATGGATAATGATAGCAAGGTGGAAACTGCCTCTGCATGCTGAGCACCA
Source organism: Marmota marmota marmota (assembly GCF_001458135.2). Taxonomy (NCBI): domain Eukaryota; kingdom Metazoa; phylum Chordata; class Mammalia; order Rodentia; family Sciuridae; genus Marmota; species Marmota marmota. The sequence continues at coordinate 9,469,743 of NW_026000082.1, read as the reverse complement.
GTGATAAACCAGGCACAGGGCTGGGTGCTTCCTCACACTGTGTCCCTGAGATCTCACAGTCCCTAAGGTGAGACGCCACAACTCTCATCTTACATACTAGAAAGCGGGAGCTCAGGAAAAGAAAGTGACTCGCTCGTGGTCAGCTGGTAGGCAGATGTGGGATCTGAACCCAAGTCCATGGAATTCTGATGCCGGGGCTCTTTCAGCTGTAGGACACATGTGAAAGAATCATGAGTCATTGTCATCAGTGAGGTCATGGAAGTCGATCACCTCATCTTACAGGTTTGGAAACTGAGGCACAAAATACCAGGCACTGATACTTTAAACCAAAAGAAATAGAATCAAGAATTCACAGTTCAGATCATTACTTTCTTAATTACATCTTAGCAGTCTTGATGGATGGGCCTATGGGCTGAGCCAAGGTCAGAGACAGAGAAAACAGAGGGCTGTAATTCCCTTACCTGACATGGTAGATACTCTCCATTCAGCATATTTTGTATTATTTTACATTTTATCTTCTCAACTAGACTCTAATCTTCTGGAAGCATATTTCTCTGAATATCCTAAGGTTCAGCTTTCTCCTTCTATACCACTACTTGACCCCAAGCACAGCATAAAAAGCATCACAAAACCCTAGAGCCCCAAGATTGTGGGCATTTTAATTCTTCCCATCCTTCCATCAACAAGTATTTGGACCTCTTCATTCCATGCTAGACTTAGGGACTCGGATGAAGTCTTCAGAGCTCTCTCGGTCTCTCTGGCTCTTGGAGGGGCTCTTTCTACTAGCCAAAGTGATCACGTGATGCCCATATTTCCCTTTCCCTCCAATAAAAAGAAGCCATTTTTTTTTCAAGACACAAAATACCTGAAGCAAGCATTGCAAACAGGCAGCTGTGTGTCTCTGATGAGCCTGGCCTGGTTAATACTCATACATCCTGTGACTGAAGGGGTGAGATCATCTCCTCCTGAACAAATGAGATATATCCAGGGACAGCAGGGATGTATGAGCAGAATACTATGAAGGACAAGCAAAAATGTCTGCTAAATTTGTACCTGACCATAGGTCAAGTGCCAATCATAGGATGCCAAATAAGACATGGGCTTTCCTTCACTGCCTCCACCCACTTATGCAAATTGCTCCCAGACTGGTGGCAGAGACAGACAAATAAGCAGATGCTGCATTGCAACCTTATATGACAGCTGCCAGGAGGGAGGGAAGCATGTGGGCTTGCAGAATATATTGCTGAGTTCAGGAAGGCCTGCTAGGAGAGGTAAGCCAGGAATCCTGAAAGAGGACTGTTTATCAACTATTTGAAGAAGGGAACAGAGGTCCTTTGTAGCAAATAGGAGGACCTATGAAATATTCTTGTCCCAGTCTTGCATTCAATGCTCAGAGTACATGTCCAATATTCCAGCTGGTGATCGTGCCACCTCTGGTAGAGCATTACTATTGATGCACTTCATCCCTCAGAAGACAGCTTTGCAGACAGGTCTCATTCATTCGACAGTTCTGACTTATGTTGAGCTGAGCCTGCCTGCACAAATCTTGGTTGATTGATTGACAACAATGTGTTTGGTTCAAAATTTGATTTAGTACCGATATCGGAGCCTCTTGCAGCCCAACAAGTTTGGGGGAACCATATGCAGTGGTGATGTCTGGGATCAAGCCAGCTGTTACAATCCCACACCTTGTCTAAGACAAGAACAGTGTGGACAGGATTTCCAGTGCATGGAGACAGGTGAGTAGCTCTGGGATGGGGGGATAACAGCTGTGCCCGTCATATAAAATATGCAAAACACTTACCCAGGGAACTTGTTAAAATACAGGCTCCTAGCCCCTTCCCTAAAGGTTGTCATTTTGCTGATTTGGAATGGGGCCCAGGAATCTGCATTTTAGTCAAGCCAGCAGCCCAAGTAATTTTGATTCAAGTTTGTAGGAACACTAGTTGATTTCTTCAGAAAAGGTTCAATTCATTCATTCATCCACTCATTGAACAAGAATTTACAGGGTACATACTTTGTTCCATATTTTGTGAAATACCTGCTATTAATATAGACATGAGAAAAATCATTTACTTGAGTTTGAGGTGCTCCTATTCTGTTGGGGAGGGAGATCTCCAAGGAATCAATTGCCATTGTAATGGGTAAATGCACACAGTCATCTGGGACTCTCTAGCAGACAGTGTCCAAATCTGCTTTGGGGAATCAGGGAAGGCTTCAAAATGGTTTTGAGCTGAGACTTGGAAAACGAAATATAAGCTTTTAGGAGAAAGAAAATGCAAAGACACAGGGATTTAGGAAACCTTGATTGTTTTAGAATATTTGCATGTCAGAGCTTTGGAAAGTGAGACAGGTGATGGCCACTGAGGCACAAATAGTAACCAGAAGCCAGACTGCGTGTTTGGAAGGGGAGGAATGGATAGCCACTGCAGATACAGAGCAAGGGGATGATACGGCCAGATTGGCATTTTAGAGAGATTCCCCTGGGGGGTTGCAATGCAAAGGCTTAGTTGGAGAGGGAGGCACAGGCAGGCCAGAGCTGGGGGGCTGCAGGTGGGAGCTAGAGATGGGGGGAGAAGGGCAGAGGGGTACAGACAGAGGATGGAGCAGATGGGAGGGCTACTTCAGAGGTGGAAATGGCTTGGTGAATTCGAATGTGGGTCATAGGGAGGGGCTTTCAGGAGCATCTTCCCTCTCTCAGGTCGCTGCCTGAAACGCCACCTCGTGTGTAATGGAGACAGGGACTGCCTTGATGGCTCTGATGAGGACAACTGTGAAGATGTCAGGGCCACAGAAAATGACTGCAGCCAGTATGATCCGATTCCAGGCTCAGAGAGGGCAGCCCTGGGGTGAGTGCCTGCCTCCTGGCTATTCAGGAGCAGGGAATGATTTCTCTCCCATCATGAGCGTTAGTTTGGGGGGGGTTCCTCTGAAGTACAGCCTATGAGTGGTTCTCACTGTTCTCTGAGGTGCCCTGACTCTGTACATGACTATGCTGTTCCTTTGATTCTCCCAGAGGACCCTCCTTTCCTTCCACTCTCCCACTCTGCTCTCCCTCACCTCCTCCCAACACCAATTCCACTTCCAAGGCCCACTCAGGAAGTGACATCTTATGAAGCCTTCCCTAATGCAAGTGTCCTTTCCAAGAGCCCTGTTCATAATCTGCTTTGCACTGCAGTTGCGTGTGTAAACAGCTAATAGTGTGATATGATGCAAAGAAAACGGGTGAGACACAGAGGGGCTTGGACCCTCCACTTTGACATTGCTGGCTTCAACTCCCAAGTGACAGGACTTTATCTGTGGAGATTAAATCAGCCTTGATTCTAATTTCTCTCCATGCACCTTATGTTCAGGCTCAGTTTCTTGAACGTATCTTACTCCCTTTGAACCTTAATTTGGTTTCTTTTTTTTTTTCCTGAAATGTCCTTCTCCCTATTCTCAACCTGGCCAATTCCTTACCTAGTGTCATAGACTAACTTATGCTCCACCTCCGCAATCCTGCGTGGAAACTTCAGCCTCCCAAGGGAGGGAGGGGTTTGGAGCAGGGGTTTTAGGGAGGTGGTTAAGGTTATATGAGGCCATCAGGTGGGCCTCTGACCCAAGAAGACTGGTGTGCATATGCAAAACCAGAGCCAAGAAATGTGTGAGGACAGAGAAAGCAGTTGTCCCTAAACTAGGAAATGGCCTTCACCAGAAGGCAAACAGGACACCTTGGTTCTGTACTTTCAGTCTCCAGAATTATGGGAAACTAAATTTCTGTTTTTTAAGCCACCCATCTGTGCTACTTTGTTAAGACAGACCAGTGGTACCAGTAAGCTTCACAGTGTGCCTGCTTGCCTAGGGTGGCTAAGTCTCCTCCGATTGCTCCAAAGCCTCCTGTATATCCTGCTGTCCCACCACAAACCCAGAAGGGCTAGGGAGGTCTGTTGGGGTGTCTGTCTGCCCAGGCTGAGTGCTCTTTGTCATCTTTGCTTCCCCAGGTCCCAACTCAGGGCCTTCCTCATGGTGACATTTTGTATTGTCAGCACCTTGCCACTCTGTCTTTGCCCTGGGTCTTGTCCTCTAACTTGAATCTAAGCTCTGAGGGCAGAGGCTGCATGTGACTCATCTTTCACCTCCTCAGCCCTGTGTCAGAGCCTGTCTTCTAGAAGGCCCTCACTGAGTACTGGCTGCACTGAAACAAGTCACTATGACCAGCCAGATCCTTAGAGATAAGGAAATGGGAGGGGATGTAATGATTGTCACAAGTGACCCAGCCACGTTGCAGTCCATCTAAGGAGCGGTTTGAGTTCGGTGACAGGCAGCTGTCGCTTATCAGGGATTTCTTGCTGTAAGATATCAACTCACCTACTAGATGGTACTGAAGCCTGCAAGGGCTTATAACACATAAATATGAAAAGATGAGCAAATTCTGTCTTCTTTCAGATCAGTTATATTAGTTTCCTAGGGTGCCATACTAAATACCTCAGGCTGGGTGGCTTAAACCACAGAAATGGATTTTCTTATAGTTCTGGAGGCCAGAAGTCTGAGATCAAGATGTCAGCAGGGTTGATTTCTCCCAAGACCTCTCTCCTGGACTCATTGATGGCCACCCCTCCTTTGTCTTCACCCAGTCTTATGGTCTGGGTCCTGATTTCATCTTCTTAAAAGGACACCACCTACACTGACTTAATTTTAACTTAATTATTTCTTTAAAGGCTCTGAACAGAGTTGAACATGAAATATCAAGGCACTTACTGAAAAATGTCCTCCAATCCTTTTTTTGGTAGTGGAGATTGAATCCATGCTTGGTCTACCAGTAAGCTACATCTCCAGTTTTTCTCTTAGTCTCACTAAGTTGCTTAGGGTCTCGCTAAATTGCTGAGGCTGGTCTTGAACTTGCGATTCTTTTGCCTCAGCCTCTTGAGTAGCTGGAATTACAGGCACGTGCCACCAAGCCAGCCTCATTCCCTCCTTATTGGCAAAAAGATCACTGACTATGACTCTTTTCTCCTGTGATAACAGGTAGGAACATTTCAAACACCTTTCCTAAATTCTTCTGTGCATCTCAAGATCTCAGCGACTTTCTTGGAATTTAAGCATTTCCTAGTTTCAGATTTTTAATTTACTGTTTAAATAAGCTTGAAGTAAAAACCTAGAGTCTTTATGCACCCTCCCCCTCACACCTGCACCTCACCCAATCACCCCCTGTCCCTTCGCAGCCTAGTGCTGAACTCTATTTAGTTTGGTGCAGGTTCTTCCAGAATAGATTTTAAAAAAATGCATTGGCACCATACACTGTTTGGAAAAAAGATCTATAGATCTATATGTGTTGTTCATTAAAGATGTAGGTAAACTTTACATAAATGTGATCACACTTTACATATTGTTATAACTTGCTGTGTTTCATCTAATAATACAGTTTGAAGGTCCCTCACCCATTATTTTCTATCTCCCTTTCCTACGCAACATAGTGATTTAAAACAGGAGTCATCAAACTATGGCCTGAAGAGAAAATTCAGTCTGCTGTTTTTATAAATAAAGTTTTATTAGAACACAGCTTTCACTCTGCCATGGCAGAGTAAGGCAGCTGCAACACACACCTATGTCCTGCAAAGTCTAACATATTTACTGTCTGGCCCTATATAAATATACTTGCTACCTCTCCTTCTAGAACTACCAATTTTTTTGAATACTTCCTATTGAAAGAGATTCTTTTCCACTTCTCCTCTCATAAACAATGCCTCAATGAACATCCTTATACACATGCTTCTGTACATGTGTGATTATTTCTGCAGGGTAGGTTTCTGAAGGATAGAATTGCTCTGACTATGCCTTTTCATTTTCACTGGGGCTTTTGCCACCAGCTTTTCCAAAGATATGTGGGTTTTCCTAATGCTTAGCCATTACAGTATAATCCTAGGGGTCACTGTTGCTGTGAATTTTTGTTTGGTTTGTTCAGAGGCTATATTTATAAGCTACAGGCAGAAATATGTTCAATCAGTAGTGAGATAGAAATTGCAGGGTGGAATAAAGGTAAGGAACTCAGATTTACTGTCAAAAACATCTTAGGAAAAAAAATCCAGCTGTGACTACAGGTAAGTTTCTTAATTTCTTTGAGCTTCAATTTTTGCATTTGCAAAATTGTCATGAGGTTGAAAGTTAATGTATGCTAAATGTCTAGTTTAGTATGTATTCAATTCATCATAGCCATTATTACATCACTTCCACTAATAGAAGAAAGAAACAGGGAAAGGAAGAGAAAAAGGAAGTTAACATACATTGAATTTCTACCATATGTCAGGTGCTCTGTAATTATTCATTTATTCTTTGAGATAGGTTTTATTCACAGTTTATTCCTCGCTCCCTTCTGCCTTTGTTCCTTATTGAAGACGGCATAAGCAATCGTGATGAATGCAGAGGTAATTAATGCCATCAGAACAGAGAGGAGTTAACTGTGTCCAGAGCTTGCAAAAAGGTCATTTAGGGGAGGTGACATTGGGGTTGGATCTTGAAGGCTAAATAGGAGTTTGGGAGATGAAGACAGCAAAAATTTTATTGTCTGTAACATGAGGGGCTTTGATTGTCTGGTCTTAGAACTCTTACCCAATTCAAAAAAAAATTTTGTGTGTGTTAACAAAGTCACAATTGCAAGAAGTGGCAGAGCTGGGAATTACACAGGAGACTCCCTGGCTTTCACACTGTGCACCATCGGATATCACATGCTACTTTAGAGACAATTACCTAAGGACTAGAGTCTCAGCCTTAGCACTATGCATTACATCCAATATTCCAAACCAACTTTTTTCAGCAGCAGGGCCTGTTTTTGAATAATGCTTATAATAAAAATAGCAATACTTATTCAGCACTTAATATATGCTAAGCACAGCTATGAGTGCCTTGCATGTTTTAACTCATATTTAACTCTATAAGGATATTACTAATTGCTTTTTACAAATGATTAATCTAAGGAACAGAGGGATTAAATGATTTGCCTGTGGTCACACAGCTAGATGTACTATGTTTTCTTAATAACTGTGTGCATTTCTAACTTACAATTAAGGGGTGCCTCCTTTATAAAGGAGCTGGTTCAGATGCTGAACAGAGTTGTCTGGATGCTTTGGTTAAAGGGAACCTTTGAGCCCAGGCCCAGCCCACTCAGCCTCCCAGTGATACCTAGCCTTCCTGTATATCCTTAAAGTACTTGGAGGAACCCTAGATCTCCACAGAACACAGTTGAGAAACAAGGTACTCAATTTATAGCTGCAACAGGTTCCAGAGGGTGATATGTTTTGTTAGCTTTGCCTTCCAAAATTCTTTTCCCAGTAGCTGTCTTTTCAATGCAGGTACAATATCCTGACTCAGAAAGAAGCTCAGAGTGTGTATGACGCCAGGTATTATGGTGGCCAGTGTGAGCTGGTATATAACGGGGAATGGAGAAAGCTGCAGTATGACCCCACCTGTGAGCGTCTCTATTATGGAGATGATGAGAAGTACTTTCGGAAACCGTACAACTTCCTGAAGTATCACTTTGAAGTAAGTCTGAACAGAGACCCTCAGGCCACTGTAGGGTAGGGCAGGGATAAAGAGGCTTGTTGGTGGAATTGCCTTGGTCTGGAAGCTTTTGTTTTCCGTAGAGTTTGTTGGTGGCTGAAGATTACCTCGAACACATGCTCAGTATGGAGGGTGCTGAGAGGCAAGGACAGGGCCCAGGAGAGGCCATAAATGTGGCCACCCATCCGTCCAGTCTTGGCTCTACTTCAAAGTTGACAAGCGAGATGTAGGCCCTTTTCTCTGGGCTGCCAGTCAGAAGACCTAGTTGCAAGTTAATGGCTGTGTTTGAGTATAGGTCCCTAAGACCTTGAGCAATAAACCCATTACTCCTCCCTGGGCCCACTTTCCTCATCTGTAAAGCAGATGGTGGACATAGATGGACAGGGTCCTGAGCCTTATACTTCTGCTTTGCCAAGAGTAACTCACATTAATTATTTTCATGGTTTTTTTTTGTATGTGATTTTGTTTGAAAAAAGAGCTCTTCTGTTCAAAAGTGCTTGCAACATGTCAATGATCCATAAGACTATCCAACTCTAAAAACCTATGGTCTCTTGGTCCCTCAGAGTACAACGAAACTCATGACCAGCTCTGGAGCCTGCTCATGGTCATTCATTTTCTTACCCCTCATCTTTGGGTGCGATGCCCATACAACAAAACTTGCTGAATGCTTACAAGTGTCAAATCCCCTACTTTCACATAAATAACATAGTGGGATAGATATTATCATAGTTCCATTTTAGGTATAAAGAGAAAGATGTGAAAGAATGAAGTGTCCTGCACACAGCTGTGCTGCAGTAGGTGGCAGAGACCAGGTCTGTCTATGGAAACTCTAACAAGGGCTATTCATCATTGAGAAGATGGATATATACATATCATGTGTATGTACTCACATTCATTATATCCATAGAGACAGATGGCAGGATATCAGGGTTCTGAGCAATTATCTAGACACATCCTCCCCAACCCCAAGTTTCTCAAGAGAAAAGTATTGACAGAGATCTTACCAGGTTTGTGGGATCTGTTTTGAAGAAGTCTGCTTCCCCAAGCGCATGCCCACCTTTACATGAACCTTTATTCCTTACCAGGCCTATGGTTGAACTAAGATGGAAGACATAGACAATGCCAGTTTCCAATCTGGAGGAAGACCTAGGGTCTGTGGGTTAGGCAAGATGGACAAGGCCTTGCTGTGGTCACAAAGGATTCTCAAGTCCCAGTGGCTGGAAACTATAATGCCTTGGTGATACTTTCTGTCCATCCTCAGGTGGAGAGGAGACTCTGAGCATGGTAGATACCCAGGCACTCCCACCCATGCAGGCTCCACTTCAACAAATGCTCTCCGTTTTGCAGAACAAACTATAATCTGAAGGCTTCTATGGCTTAAGCAAGGTGTGAGACCTTGCCTCAGTTCAAGTCAGCAGAGCGGTGCAACCTGATCGTGTGCTTATAACAAAATTGGGGGCAGCACTATAGTTCACCACTACCTACGAATATTATAATCAGCATGGCTTTCTTTGCCACTCTCCTCCAAGGACCATGCCCAAGATGGCTTTCTGTTTCACCATTGCAGAGCACTCCTCCAGGAGGGATGAGCCATCCACAAAGAAAGCCATGCTTAAAACACAATAGCATTTTATCAGAACCATCTTGTGTGTGTGTGTGTGTGTGTGTGTGTGTGTGTATGCATACACACAGTATCTAAGTAAATATTTCACTAAACACTAACATGGTTGTGTTTTCCATATTTTAGTGAGTATCCATTATGCCTGGGTTAGCCTTTTAAAAGAGTTATTTACAATAATCTGAAACTTTCAATATTTGACAAAGCAAAGAATGAAATATTAAGTATGAATTGAAAGATAGCTAAGATCGCTTTGTGTGCAAAAAGCTAATTTTTTTCTTTCAGGCCCTGGCAGATACTGGGATCTCCTCAGAGTTGTACGATGATGCCAAAGACCTTTTTTCTAAAGTGAAAAATGACAGGTCTACGTCAAATGGATTCAGCTTTGGCATCGGCGTGCCGAACACCCCTATAACAGTGGGTGTGGGTTTATCCAACTCAGAAGACTCTTCAGTCTTGAATAAGTTAAGCAAGTATAATGAGAAGGTATTAAAGCATAATGCCTGTGTCTCACAGTATTCCATAATCTACACTGAACACGTATTACCTTAATTGCATTAAAAAGTACAGTAGTAATTGAACCTTAATTTGCTTGTGTAATTGGAAATGTCTGATCAGTGGTAATCATGTTTGTTTTTCTTATTACACTTTTGCACACAGAATCATCACAAAGGGAATAAAATTGAACGATAGGACTAGAGCTCTTATCACTTCGCCCCCATCCTTTTTCATGGTTACCTGAAGCACGCAGGGAAATGCATAGAATGGTAATGTGATAAAGAGAAACAGCAAGAACTTCTAAATTTGACTTGGAAAAGCAAGCCTCACTTTATCCAAATAGATAAGAGAGCTGGCATGCTCAATAAATCTTTCATTTATCCATCAAACATTCACCACTAAGGACCTATTATCTGGAGGGGTCAAGCTGCTTCCTTTAGGAAAGGACATCCATCTAAGCTGAAATTCAAAGACTAGTGCAAGTTGTCCAAAGGGAGGTACAAGTTGAAGAAGGACATTTAGATTAGTCAGCTTTCAATGAAATGCCTGAGATAATAATTAACTTATAAAAGGAAAGGAGGTCCTGGTCCAAGATGGGGTGGACTCATGGCTTTGAGCCTCTGGTGGGGGTGCTGGATAGTAATGGTGGTTGGCACATAGTGAAGCAAACTACTCACATTATGAATTAGGAAGCGAAAAGGGAGAGAGAAAAGGGAATTTGAGTCCCATGATCCCCTTCAAGGTCACATCCCTCAATGAACTAAGGACTTTTCACTAGATTCCACTTCCTACAGGTCCCATCACTCCCCAACAGTGACCAATCCTTTAACACATGGATCTTTGGGGACACTTAATAGCCACATCAGAGCCATGTTTTAGGCCTGGGAATCAGCATATGCAAAGGCTCAGAGACAGAGAAAGCCTCACGAGAACTTGGATTCAAAGTGCTTCATCTGGCTGAAGCACAGGATGGGAAGGAACGTAGGGAGAGATGAGGATGGAGAGAGAATCAGGAGCCAGGGAACTATTTATTGAATTGATTAGAAGTTCACAATAAGCCTCAACAGCACTGATACCAGGACTGTGGATCTAGTTGGGATTCAAAAAGTTATCTTGGATGATGAAAATACACTCATAACAATTAACTTACTCAACAAACATAAACTGAGATATGGAGCATAAATTAGCTATTGATCCGAAGGGTAAAGGGTACTCTGAGGTCTGGCTATATAGCGTGTTAATATGGACTTTCTAAAAGCTAGCAGCCTTTTTCAAATGTTCACTGCTGCTCTGAATCAAGGTTTGTAGTACCTGGAAGTGACGTCCAAACATGATCTTTTTCCTCGAAAACCAACCCACATCCTTCTGGTGCTATTTTTTATTAATTATATGAGGCTCCTGCTTTTCTTTATTACTTAGTAGAACAAGAATACCATTAGACTGTACGCTCTCTGGTGGCAGGGGTTGACCTCATTCAAGGTTACATCCTCTGCATGGAGGGTAATGCATGCAACTATAGGCACAATAGGTATTTGTTTGATACATTAAAGGATATTTCACCACATTGGCAAAACCATTCTAAGAATAATTATCAATGGATACATGGAATTTTCCTATGAGACCCCCCCACAGTGTAGTGCTTTGCTTAGAACTGGGGGAGGTGTGGATGTGACAATGGACTGAAGACAAGCTGGAGGTGGACAGCACATTGGAGAGGCCCCTGTAAGGACTAACCCAGGTGGGAGCTGATGAGAACTTGACCTGGGCAGGGGCAGAGGGATAAGAGATGAGGACTTGGAAGAAAAAGTCTGGCACACCCTGCTGTCCAATACATGCTTGTAAAATCTAATAGTAATTATATGTATTTATGTTCACATATTTTCCTTGGAAACTAAATACTAGCGTTTTGCATTATCTCATGGTAAATGCTCTCTGTTCGTTTGCCTCTTGAATGGTGGCTGCTGGCAGAAATACAGCTTCATGAGAATCTTCACGAAGGTGCAGACTGCCCATTTTAAGATGAGGAGACAGAATATCATGCTGGATGAAGGAATGCTGCAGTCGTTAATGGAGCTTCCAGAGCAGTACAATTACGGCATGTACGCCAAGTTCATCAATGACTATGGCACCCACTACATCACATCTGGATCCATGGGTGGCACTTATGAATATATCCTGGTGCTCAACAAAGAAAAAATGGAATTGCTTGGTAAGTAAAGCAGAAACTGCATACACACCATGGCCAGTGCTTATGCCCGGGCGGGCTTTGCTGTTTTCTAAGCACCGACTCCGAAACCTGGATAATCTCGTTGAGTGTTCTTGATAAATCTATCAGGTAACATAAGTCTTGTTATTCCCGGGAAAGTGAGGTCCAGGAAGGTAGAATGACTAAACAGGATTCGAACTCATTCATCTAGACCTCCTAAATAATGTACTTCCCTTTACCTCCAAGTTACCTCTTTAAAAAAAAAATTGGAGATTTTTAAATTTACAGTGTGAAGACTTCCTTTATATATGGATTTTTAGTTAAAGGAATTTCTATGCAGTGAGTCATAGACACTGTAAACCCAGTCACTCGGATTCCCTGTGGATCTCAACAGACCTTCAGCTCTTTCTCATCCATCTGTCTTCTCTGTCTCCACTCCTTCAGTGGTAGACGGGCTCTCATCTCTTACTTATAGCATCAGTTTCTGCATGGTCTCTTGGGGCAGGCTCCTTGGTTCATGTTCAACAATCCTGCCATACAGATCTTTCTACTCATAGATTTATGGTACTACTTCCTTGCCTAATATCCTGAATGGCAAGAATAATGTCTGAGCACCTTGTGTGACATCAACAACCTTCACCATCTCACTCAACCTACTAGAACATTGCTTCTCCAGTGTGGGTCTCCAGCTAGCCACATAACATCACCTGGGAATCTGCTAGTTAGGTGGTTTCTCAGCCCCCATTCCAAACCTAACTAAATCAAACCAGAAACTCTGGAAGTGAGCTCAGGAATTTATTTTTACTAGCCTTCCAGATGATTCTGATGCTCATTACAGTTTGAGAACCACTAACCAACACAATGAATGAATGAAGGTTAAGAGATCTATCAGAATTGCAAAGCCAAGTTCAAACTGCCATAGTTTCAAGACATTTCCTTGACTGCACCAGCCCAGGCTAGTCACTCCTTTTTTTTAAAAAAAAAAAAAACCACATTCATATAAATTTCATACAGTTTATACTTTAAAAAACATTTTTCCAAATGTGATTTTTTTTTTCTTCCTCATCTAAATAGCAAGATCTGTGAAAGCAAGCCTTGTGTCTGGTGCTTTTCTCTCTCGCTAGTGCTCAATACAGGGCTAGCTACAAATACAGTAAGTGTGCAAAACAAGACAGGAATTCCTGGCTGGGTTATTCATTAATTCATCCATCTACCTATCTCTCTTTCAAAAAGCAATTCAACTCGTATGCACAAGGCCCTGGGTTCAATCCCCAGCACCACCAAAAAAAAAAAATGGTAATTCAAGATACTCTGTTGAACATCCAATATTCCAGTGTTTGTTCTAGGGACAAAAAGGTCGTTTCTACCCTCAGTATTCAAACTGCAGGTTGCAATCCAATAGGAGGTCTCAAAATCAATGTATGGATCACACGCAAAATTTTGAATAACAAAAGATAGAACAGAAAATAACACAGTGGATTATAGGCACTGAAGTTAAATTATTGCTTCAGGAAACTTTTTCTAGTTAAATAGAGATAAGTATGCATGCATTGTATAATAATACAAAATAAACAGCTTACTATGGATCACTGTAAAAAAGAGAAAAACTGTATTCAAGTGAGTCCTTTTAGAATCATTAAAAAATTCGAGGGATGAGAAAGAATTAATGTTTGGTGAGCACTGCCTAGGTTCCAAGTACAACTACAGATATTCTCTTTTTACTTTTACAACAACACTTGGAGGTAGCTGTTACCCCAGTTTTAGCCATACAAGTGGGGAGGCTCCTCAGGGAAGCTAATTTAGTTTCCCATGGTGGTTTGGTATAGCCTTTCATTTGGGCTCCTGTCTTTAGGGTGGGATTACTAATTAATTGCCTTGGGTATGGAGTGGCCCCTCCTTCTTTAAAATATGTGGGGGCAGAGATGGGCTTCCAACGTGGTTAATATTCAAAAGGAGCCCACCGACAAATTGTCCCAGGGATAATTACCTCAACTCTGTTTATAGAAAACCATATGTCGATAATAGCACAATTTGCTATTTGTGAAGAGCTGATTTTCTATAAATCTGGAAAGTTAGTGTTGCTTTTCTATAAATATGGAAATGTGCTAATCATCACCTCATCTGCTGGAGATCGCTAATAAATCAGAATGTCATTTACATATTAACCTACAAAGAACAAAAACATCTACCTTCTCTCCCTTTGACAAATTGCACGGCCTACACCCTTTCTCTGGATTTGATGTTTGGTTAGTTTTTTCTCCGTCTCTCTCTCTCATACCCTCTTTCTCATTTCCTTTCTTTCCAGTCATCGGTCTCCCATTTCTCCCCCTTTTTTCCTCTGCCTTTCCTCTCTGTGACCATTTTTTTTCTCTTTCTCTATCTTTGATCTACATGACTTTAATTTATGTTCTATTAAGTGCTTGATCTAAGATACATCCTGGGTGGTACCTTCATGTCCTCAAATGGCTGAGCTTGGTATGGAACGATTGAAATGAAGCATACTGCTCTGCTCTGGGGGAATCTTTTGTCCTTGAGTTTGTCTCAGATTCTCTCTGGGTTTGTCCCAAAGGATGCTCAAGACTGTTTTTTTTTTTTCCTAATGTGTCCCGTCCCTTAGATCAAAGGCTTCTCCCCCAAAGACGGCATGGGGCCATGCATCAAACAAATCAAGGGGAGTCGTGGATTTTGGGGAGGTGATGTTAGACTTCAATGAGTCCCAGAACTTTCTCATGGGTACAAATGACAGCTTTCTACTTTCTGCAGGAATCTGTATGGTTTGGGGCTTGAACTTCTGGATTTGAGTGTTTTTTTGTTGTTTTTTTCCTCCTTCATGATCTTTCGAGCTTTCATTATTTGTCTTGGTATCAGGATGTGACAAAGACAGCCATGTATTCTCCATTCTGGCTTTTCTGGAATCTGGCACAGTTGCAGAGCTGACAGTTCACCTTTGGCAGATGAAGGACTTCAGTGACACTGTTCTGTTTATTTTGTATGTTTCATGCCTCCTTTGCAAAGCCGTTCCCTCATCCTCTGATGCTCTTCCCTGTCTTGCTTACCTGACAAACTTCAGATCACCTTTCTGAACCTCATATGGACATCCTCATCTCTATGAAACCTGCCCTTACCTTCTTCCTCTGCCCCTTCTCCCATGGAAGGTTCACACACTCACTCACTCATTCAACCACATTCAGTGCCAGGTGAACAAGATCACTATGGTCCCTGTTTTTTGAAGCTCATCCTCCAGTGGAAGAAACTAATTTTCCTTCCTGCCTCTCATCATTGAGATCTGTCAACTTTAATTCTAAAGTGTACATGGACATCTGTCCTCCCCTCTCTATTAGTCCAAAGGAGCCATCTCTCTCATCCGGATATTGCGGGAATATCATGAGCTTTTCTTTCACTTATTTTCTTGCTTTTTTGGTCATTGCCATTGCATCTGTAGCACTGCCAACACCCCAAGCTTGTTTTCACCTCAGTCTTTCTGAGGGCTGCACCTTTCTTGTAGTTGTCCTTTCCACCAAGGTGTGCTGAGCAGTATTCTTATGCAGATCTCAACTTGGTGCCAACTATTCAGAGAGGCCTTTCCTTACCACGTGACCATGACACACTGTTCCGTGGCCCTATCTTAATTCTCAGCATACCACTATTTATACACTCACTACTTTGCTCAGTTACTTATTTGTTTATTGCCAATCTCCTGTATGTGAAAATGTGCATCTCATGAGAGCAGAGATTTCATCTTTTTTGTGCTTTGATGAAAATTCATTTTCTAGCAAGGTGACTGGCACGTAGTGGGGCTAAATAACTCGTGTTGAGTGAACCCATCCATCAATATATACTTGCAAATTAGGATAACAGCCATGTATAAAATGTACAGGTTGTAGAAACAGAATAACTGCCCTGGTGGGAAGAGATATTCAGCTTGGAATGGTCTGACAAAATGTCTTTGAAGAAGTGAAATCCAAGCCGAGGTGGGAGTCTAAGGATGAAGGGGAGACACCAAAGACAAGGGGAAGGTGTCTGGGCAGAGTAGACAGCCTGTGAAAGAGGAAGGAGTGTGGGATGATGGAGAATGAAAGAGGCCACCTGTGGCTAAGGGAGGAACAGCAGGAACTGAGGGTGGAAGAAACCTAGAGTGGCTCGAAGGGTCTTGCTGGCCATGGTAAGAAGAATGGAGCATATCTGCAGTGATGTGGGTGACCCCAGGGCAGTGCTATGGGCTAATCCATGTGTCAGCTAGTCATTCCACTGCTGGGCAGAACACAGACTAGAGGAGGTTGCAGTAGACACAGGAAGAATACTGAGAAGGTTCTTACTGATGTCCAGGTGAGGGATCCAGAATGAAGATGGGAGAACATAACAGAGCTGGGACACATTTGAAAGCAGAATTGAGAGAATCTGCACATGGACTGGGTATGGATTGGGGGAAATATAAATTGCTCTTTTCTGGAAATAATATTTCTACCACACACACGAGGTACACACACATGCACACACACACACACACACACTGTGGTAAGAAGGCTTGCTGTCTTGCTGTCTTGTCTGGGGACACCATCCTCTGGTAGAGATGCCTGCAGGAACTGGAAATATGGGGATTCTTTTTTTTTTTTTTTGTACTGGGGATTGAAACTCAGAGGCACTCAACCACTGAGCCAAATCCCCAGCCCTATTTTGTATTTTATTCAGAGACAGGGTCTTACTGAGTTGCTTAGCGCCTCATTATTGCTGAGGCTGGCTTTGAACTCACGATTCTCCTGCCTCAGTCTCCTGAACCGCTGGGATTACAGGTGTGCACCACCACGCCTGGTGACATATGGGGATTCTTGAATGAAGAGAGGACTGTGGCACCCCTAGGCAGTCACAGCACAGCCTTCTCACCCCAAACCCTGCATGTTCCTCTTCTGAATATGTTCTCTACCAGAGGCATCACCGACTTCCTGATAGATAGGTGCAAAAATATTTATGTGCCAGGCTCTACACTAAATGCTTTTTCTCTAATCTTCCATCTTAATATTTTCAATGATCCTGGGAGAGAGGAGACGTGTCCTCATTTTTACAGGCGAAAGGTCATATCACTAGTCAATGGAAAATACTCAAGATACTCTAAGTTAAAGTCACCTTTCCCCACCTTGCATCGCAGCTGGCCTTAGATCTCACAGCTTGGGAATAACGTCGGCCTCTTCCCTTCCTCTTCCCACCTATCTCATTAGTCACCCTTTCAGTGTCCACCACCTGTCCCTTCCTCTCCTCTCCATTCTCTCTTCTACCACTGACAATGCTGCCCTGTTTTCTGTGTAGCTTCCCTCTCGCCAAGGGGCATGCAAAATGAGGAAAGCATCAATGGTGAGATGGATCTTCTATTCACGTCTTCTAGACTAAGTGGTCCACCTTGGACCTACTTTTTCTCTCTTTTTTGCTCATGTAGATAGGGCTTGGCACATTTGTTTCATCTCAGGTGCTCTTAGTCTCCCCAAAATGCAACATGAACTAGAATGGTTCCTATTGATTAATTTAAGGAAATCTGACAGGATTCCTCTCCCAGGTCTGCTGTAATGAAAACCCTGCACGGAATGGAAAATTCAACTGAGAGACTTCAAGACTCCAAAGGCTGTGATTCTATGATTTGTGGCCATATGCAAGGGTTTTGCAAAGACCTTACAGAAAACGGCTTGTGTGCATGCTCTGCTGTGAAGGAAACAATGGTGTGCTGGGGCCCCATCGTAGGCAGCAGGCAGTATGGGAGTGGAAGGGATTCTTTTCTCAGAGGTATGTTTTTCATCCAAGTTCTGCCATTTTTGAAGCCGATACCTCACATCTCTGTGTCAGTTTTCCCATCACTAATGTAGGGACAATTGTAACTACTGCAAAAGGTTATCATGAGAATTAACCAAGACAATGGTTACAAAAAGCACTGCTAAGTAAAACATGGTCCAAACTGTAGTTACTATGATGGATTACAATTTTTGATAGACTCAGTAGATATCAGAAGCAACTGACCACAGTTTGTGGAATTAAGAAACTAAACTTACCAGCCTTCAGAACCATGAGTGATGTGGTCTAAACTGACCTAAACTGTAGAGCCAGACACTTCTGGTTTTACCACTTAGTCACTGATTAATATTCTTAATCTCTATGAATTTCAGCTTCCTAAAGACCAAATAAGAATAATAACCAGGGTTTGAGAATAATTGCATGTTACATGCTAAGAATTTAATAGATATTTTTTCTTCAATGTAGGATATTAATATAGCATAGTGATTAAAAGCATGGGTACTGTCACTCACTGTGTGACACCAGGTAGATTATTTAATATTTTATATCTCAGCTTCCTCACTTGTGAGCTGGACATGTTTTCATTTATCTCATAGAGTAGTCATGAGGAATAAGTGGACTTATCCACAGAGAATATTCAGCGCACTGCCTGCACTCTAATGCGAGCTCGATAAATTTTACTTGCTGAAGTAGTTGCTAAATCAGATTGCCTGTTTCAAGTCCTGCTCCCACCATTGATCAGTCATGTGACCCACAGGCAAATTCATTAGCATTTCTGTGGCTCAGGTACCTTTCTGCTAAACGCAACAATACATGTTTCATACAGTTGTCATGAATATGAAATGAAATGATGTATGTGAACATATGGCCCAGTGCCTGACATAGAGTAAAAGTCTGAAAATGTGACCTGTTATTACTGTAATATGTTGATATTTGTCTTAGTCCATTTTCTGTTGTAATAACAGAATACCTGAGACTTGGTAACTTATAAAAAACAGATTTATTTTGACTCAAGTTTCTGAAGGCTGGTAAGTCTAAGAACATGGCATGGTATCTTCTTAGCTTCTGGTGGGGGCCTCATGCTGCATCATAACTTGGCAGAAAAGCAGAGAGGCAGTGGGTGAATTCAGAGTTGATGAAGCACTTTATAACATCCAGTCTAGCAAGAATGAACTCATTCCTATGAGAAAGGCATGAATCCTTCTTAATGACCTGTTCACTTCTTAAGAGAACTTCCTACCTCTCCCACTGTGATATTAGGAATTAAATTTTTGGGGGGTGGGAACCGGGAATTGAACTCAGGTGCACTCAACCACTGAGCCACACCTGCAGCCCTATTTTGTATTTTATTTACAGACAGGGTCTCACTGAGTCGCTTAGCACCTCACTTTTGCTAAGGCTGGCTTTGAACTCACAATCCTCCTGCTTCAGTCTCCCAAGCCGCTGGGATTACAGGTATGCACCACCATTCCCAGCAGGAATTCAATTTTAATATGAGTTTTGGAGGGGACAAACCACATGCGATTCATGTCAGTGATATCTTCACCTATTAATATATGCTATTATTCCAACTTTCCAAGGGTTAATTGTGGAATATTAATTGTTCTCCCACCTGTAAATGGTAAATAAGGAGAAGATCTATCTCATTGGGTTCTGAAATGGGTCAGCCCTGAAATATGTTCAAACGGTAGGGACATCATTACCAGTATATCCTGCCCTCGGTGGTGGCCGATACTTTTGGCTTAGCAATCACGCCTCCTCCTCCACCTGCCCATTGTTTTGATCAAGATCATTCATTTCTGTCTTCAGAGCTTCATCCAGTTTTGGAGAGACCACACTTCCCATTTATCAAGGTCACATTGAATTCTCATCACTATCTTTCAAAGTGTTAACAATGCTGCCCAAATCAGTGCCTGCTCTCCATCATCCCTGACCCTGATAGATTCCAGATAACAGTGACCCTGGAAGACCCTTCCAGCAAGAGTGTAGATATCCAACCATCATTGATCATCCCCTGCCCGGCAGAGTGCTTGGGCCAGCTGGCCACCACTAACGCACAACAGAGAAAAAACCACAGGGACAGAAGTGAACAACACCTCGCTGAAGTGCACGTCAATTATAGCTCTATCTCCTTTTCCTCTCTCTCCCCTCCTTCATCATTCATTTCTTTAGCCTTTCATTCAACAAACACATATTAAGCACACTTAGCATGGAGAGCACTGTCTAGATACCAATGTGATAAACACATGGTTCCTCTCACTGGGGGTTCTGAGATGGTAACAGGTTTCCCTTTGTTATAATCATCTGATTATAGTCAGGCATACTTGGCTTTGCGGACAGTCAAATTGGTTACCACCGCAGTTGAACTATCAATCGTTTTCTCATTCGCTGTACTTAGAATCAACTGAAGTATTTGGTTTTAATAAAATGTATTTACATATAATAATTCCTAATATTTGTAAAGCAAATACACATTCACATCTGGCATTCAAATGGACCTTCATAATAGTTTTATGAGGAATGGTATTGTTTTTGCCCCAATTTTGTAGAGAGAAGGCAGAGAACTAAAGAGCTGAAGAGTCCAGGTGCTATCATGCATGCCCGTAATCCTAGCTACTGGGAGCCCTAGGCATAAGGATTGCAAGTTTGAGGCCATCCTCAGTAACTTAGTGAGACCTGGTCTTAAAATAAAAAATAAAAAAGGGTCCCTGGGGAGATAGCTCAATGGTGGAGCTCCCAGGTTCAATGCCAGTACTAAAACAAAAATAATAAAACAACAATAACAGCTGACATGGTGGCGCACACATGTCATCCCAGCTGCTTGGGAGGCTGAGGCAGAAGGATCGCGAGTTCAAAGCCAGCCCTAGCAAAAATGAGGCACCAAGCAACTCAGTGAGACCCTGTCTCTAAATAAAATACAAAATAGGGCTAGGGATGTGGCTCAGTGATCATGTGCCCCTAAGTTTAATTCCCGGTACCCAGAAACAAAACCAAACAAACAAAAAACCCAAGGAGTTTCTTTTTAAATTTTTTTTTGTAGTTGTTGATGGACCTTACTTATTTATTTATAAGTGGTGTTGAGAATTGAACCCAGTGCCACACACACACTAGACAAGCACTCTACCACTGAGCCACAACCTTAGCCCCCCAAAGAGTTTTTAACAGGTCAATGTAAACACTCAATATTGAACCAAGGTCTTCTGGTTAAGGTTTTATGTATCCTCCACGTGTTACTTCCTTTGCCCTACATTTTGTCATTCATTCTGGTGCTAGCGAGCAGAGGCTGAGACTCTAGCAGGGGTGGAAAGACCACCAATAGTTACTGAGCATGTACCAGGTAGACATGGTATAGCATTTTGAAAGCACTATCTCACTTAATCAGGAGAGACCTGTGTAAAGGATACTATAATCTCCAACTTATAAGGGAATAACTTAGGTTCAGCAATGGTAAATAACTTGCCCAAGGTCACACAGCTGTACACCAGTGCGTCAGGAGTCAACTCAGACACGGGTTATCTTAACCAACATGCTGCAATGCCTCAGGGATGTCTTAACCTAGGGTTTTTCAAACTGCAGGCCATAGACCAGCAGTAGGTCAAAGAAATTCACTAGGTCACGGCCAACATTAAATAATATTTGATAAAACATAATACATAATACAATATGATGGAACATGTCAGACAGCATGACTCAAAGTATAGCTAAGTATGGAGATTTATTTTTGATGAATCTGTGTGGATTTGGATCATGATGTAAAATGTATTTCTTGCTGGGCACAGTGGTGCATGCCTATAATCCCAGTGGCTCAGGGGGGCTGAGGCAGGAGCATCACAAGTTCAAAGCCAGCTCCAGTGACTTAGTGAGGCTCTAAGCAACTAAACAAGACCCCATCTTAAAATAAATATAAAAAAGGATGGGGATGTGGCTCAGTGGTTAAGTGCCTCAGGGTTTAATTCCTGATACCAAAAAAAAAAAAAGCATTTCTTATTTTTGGGGGTGGTAAGAAGATACTGAAAACACTGTGTTCACTCAGTGTGCTGTAGGGGCTGTACTGCAGGTGTGTACTTAATCATCTTAAATAAAGGAAAAGTCACCAGTGGCAATAAGAGAGGCCTTGGGAAGTGTATGAGTTTGTGTTCTGAAGAGAAACAGAATGAGAAGTTTATTTCTAGCTCTATCTATCCTCATGTAAATGAATGAATGAATGAATAAATGTGTATTATTAAAGGGGTTTATAGAAGGAATCTGCTTACACAATTATGGAATCTGACAAATCCCAAGATCTTTAGTCAGGAAGCTAGACACCCAGGAGAGTAAATGCTGAGTATCATGATTTCTGAGAACACAGGGATGAAACACAGATCCCTGCCCTCGAGAAATGTCCAGTTAGTTAAGAACATACAAAGCCTGAATAAAAACAGGTACAGTAGAAGTGTTATGGGGGCCGCTCCAGAAAGCACTCTAAGTCCGAATTTCAAATCATAAGAGAACTTTATTCTCCTGGCCAGGAACTGTCAGCTACCACTGAGACTCAAGCTCTGTGGGAGGACAGCAGCTTCCTGGTCCATCCAAGGAGAATATAAGCACAAAAACCACAACTCAGTGACTTGCTTATCGTCATGTAAGCTAGCCAATCACAGAAATTAAAACATTAATAAGTGGGACCTGTGGGCTCTAGGCAGGACTGGAGTTTTCCAGTCAGCAAGCAAGCGATAAACAGAAGCTAAAAAATAGCATTAGCTTTGCAGTTCAGTTGACCACAGTTCTGGGTTCAAGCAGGTGCTAGACAGTAACATCCTGAATTTGGGCAGGGGTTGGCAGGGTGAGAATCTACTTCAAAGGCATGTAGACCCCCAAGGACATTCAAACCTAGGATGTAGCTCACTATGACCACCACTGCATCCTGAGAAGGGTATAGTTTGTGGGGTACAAAGTACAGAAAGCAATTTTTTATAAGAAAACAGCATTAGTTTCTATTTCCTAGAAATGGTTTATGCAGTTCTCTCTTCACAGGGACAGTAACAAACTAAGATGGAGTTTCTATAGTCACATCTTTTTACTCAAATGACTACAGTGACCCTATTCCCATAATCCCAGCAAGGTGGAAACTATTGCAAGTGACTAATGAGTCTCTACCAGAGCATTTGCTTTACACACTCAGTACTAGTAACTTATAGGATGCCTACTTAAAACTGCAGTTATCTTATGGCCTCCACACACATTTTCATCTGTCATTCTGCTAATATCTATAAACCCCACGTCCTTTATCCTATGCAAGGCCACAAGATCAAGTTACTCTGTTAATCTAACCTTATCTATGTTAACCTACTTGCTTTTATTGATCAGTTCACACCATAACAGAAGCACAAAGCACAGTCCACCTTTTCTGCCTCTCCCATTTTATAAGCTCCAAAGATATTCAAATCTTATCTTCCAAAATTAGCAGGAGTAGGTGCTGACCGGGGGATCAGTGAGTGGGGGGCTTTCTCAGTAGGGGGCATTACAAGGGAATGAGTACCCATGTTCACCCCAAGGCTTGCCCCTGGGCCCTGGTGTAAATGAGAGCAGTCCTGTGGCTGGGTTATGTCAGGTAGTGATAGCAATGTTAGCAAGGAAATGGACTCAGTGTTGGCCTCTCAGAAGCCACAGAGAGGATGGCCAGCTACAGGAGCCACGCAAAGATGAGCCTGAGAACAGGAGGATCCCTGTCCTGGAAAGGCTGACCAGCACCTGGGTGAACGTGCTGCAAGCCTGCTCACAGATCCAGCCACCTCGCTCACTACTGGCCGTGCTGTATGAGCTATGTGCTGGTCCCTGGGCACACCACTCTGACATTCTCTTTAGGATTCTGCCCTTCTCCCCCTCCCTTCCTTGCCTGCCTAACACTTCCATCCCTAGGTCTCAGCCTAGCTTGGCAAGGATTCTTCCGGGCAGTCATTCTGTCTCCCTAGTTTTGGGTTGGTAGCCCGTCTTAGATGCTTCCATGTATTTGGGACTTTGCTTTCGTGTCACAGTATTGCAACCACCTGTTTCCAGGGTGTGTCCTGTTAATGCTGTATTCACGGTCCCACCCAGAAGCAGAGGCTGGCCCACAGCAGAGACCTGGGCCCTTTCTAACTAGGGTGGGTCAATCCTAAATAAGCTGCACGTTCTCTGAAGCTCTCCTTACACTCGACAGAGTCAGGAGTGGTATCCTAGAGGGTCTGAGATGAACTGGACAATGAAGGGAGTCAGGTCAGCAGAAACCTGATTGCCAAGGGTCCTGTATTCATGGCCCAGCAGTCTGGGATGGCCCAGCGGGTTGTTTGCTGTGTCTGCTATCCAACCAGTCACCCCGAACAGACTCTCACTGGATTCTAACAAGCTCCGGGCTTTATCCCTAGTTACCATGACAACCAGGCTTCACGGTGATGGATGGTATTGATTGACTGACAGACTCCTGG
Organism: Marmota marmota marmota; assembly: GCF_001458135.2. Classification (NCBI taxonomy): domain Eukaryota; kingdom Metazoa; phylum Chordata; class Mammalia; order Rodentia; family Sciuridae; genus Marmota; species Marmota marmota. Next base: position 9,445,670 of record NW_026000082.1, on the reverse strand, counting down.
TGTCTTGGCTCTGTCCCCATTCCCCTTAAGTCATCTGCATACACATGGAACTGAGTGACACTCTGTGCCATCCTTCTGATTTTGCATTTCCACCTCTAATATCACTGAAAAATGGATTTGTACTTAAAGGAGAAAAGCTGCGATGATGCAAAAATTATTCCCAGAGCTATCCCTACTGCTCTGCCCCACAGGAAATATAATGTAGCATAGAGAACGTGGGCTCTGGACACGGAACTTGGTCCTATTCCACTTGATCCTATTTACTTACTGTATAATTTTTGGCAAGTGACTTTAACTATCTAATTTTAAACTATCGGGATTTTCTCCCCTCTAAAATGAGAATAATTCATTATGGAATGGCATGTGAATCTTAAATAACATGGAGAATTCCTACCTGGCACTTAATAGGAACTTGGCAAATTGGGGTGTGTCCTTCTTCCTCTTCGTTCACCAGCTTATACTATAGTCACATTGATGAAGGAAACTTGTCCTCACAGACTCTCCTGCCTCCCTCTTTCTCTAACCTTCCAGATTAGACTCAGGAGCCAGAGCCTCAGCATAGCCTGCAGCACTTCCGGAAACAGTAACAGCCCTTGACCATTATTGCTAGACCGCCTTGAGCACTTCACCCTCCCAATAATGCTGGGAGACAGACAGTATTAAAATCCCCACCTCACAGGTAGGAAGACAAGCACAGAGAGATCAAACAATTGCCCAGATAGTAACTGGGCAGGGGTGGAATTCCAGCTCAGGCAGTTTCTGTTTCAGAGCCTGGCCTTCAGTGTGCTGCCTCTTGGCCTGGCTCCAACCAGCCAGAAGAGCTGAACCTCTGAAGACAAGCCCACATTGGAGAGACAAAGGCCTCGGACTGCAGCCCTGACACTGCCACTGGGAGGGAGCACAGCTGCCTTCCTCTGAGCTTCCTTGTGTAACGAGTGAGTCAGGGAATGAAGGGCTCAGCAAGCCTCCTTTTGGGACTACCATGGCTCTCATGGTACATGAAGAACGTTTTCCTGCAGAGTGCCCCTAGCATGGTCAAATTGAATGGTCCTAGAGTTTGGGTATAGCCTACTTTACTTCAAAGACATGGTTCTTGAGAAAGTCACCTAACAGTGAAACCTAAAATTCCTTGCACACCTAGTTGTGCCAGACATTACTTTTAGGCATTCATGTATAGCAATCTTGATCATTCCCCATTTCCAAGACTGGGAAAATGAGGTAAAATAAGTCAGTCACATTACCAGCTAATGGTAGAATTCTGTCCCCAGAGGGCACATTCTTTAACCACTGCAGCCATGGCCTTTTCTATTAAGTCTGTAACATGTTAGTCCTCTTTGCTCAGAAGGTTGCTGAAATGAGATAAAGCAGATGGAAGTGTTTTTAGAAAATATCAACTCTTCATCAAGCATAAGATATTACAAAGCTGTGGCTCAAATCTTCAATTAAAGAAAGGTCTGTGACTCCCCATTTTAGAGGTATTGTCTAGAGAGGTTGAACGCGGTGATCCGCAGTACTCCCAGGGGCTGGGGACAGGCCAGGCTCTGCAGTGAACCATATGAACCCAAGGGATGACTTAGGGGCTTATATCTAGTTAAGTAGGAATAAAAGGCCAAGATGTGGAAGATTATTAGGGTGTGTTAAATACAGTGCTGGAAGGAAGGAGAAGGGTGTTGTAGGGACCCTTGGGGGTGTAAGAAAAGGCTCTCTGGAGCTGAATAGAAGAAACTCAGAGACCAGGAGACTTTCGAGCCAGAGATAATAGTACATGCAAAGGCTGAGAGGTCCTTAGACCATTCTCGGGTCGTTGGGAAGAAACACGAGTTTCAATGGATAAATGAAACCTAAGAGGGCAGGGTAGTTAGCCAGCACTTCCCAACCAGCCCAGCCACAGACTCCCCGGTCACCTTCCCAATGTGATGGCAGGAAATAGAATACATAATGCTCTTTTCTCTTCTGAGGCTGTCTTTGGGGGCAACCAACGTAACAAAGCAACATTGCACATAGATCAGAGCAACCTGAATGGTATTTGCTTCTTGCAAAGAGATAAATAATGCATTGCACCTGCTGTTTTCCACCTGATGCTTCTAATCTGAGAATGACAGAGGCTTTCTGTGTTCCAGCATCTCAGAAGTCAAGCTGGGGTTCTGCCTCAGAGCTGTATCGATGTAGCAGTTCCACGGAGGCATAAAGACAGCTTTCAGACCTGTACCACAGCCAAGGCCAAGAGGAAGCAAGCTGTAAACATGGTGGCCAGAGACCTGTCCTTTTGGGCTCTTTGGGATGGAGTGGGAAGGACCATAGGGCTCTCTATATTTCCTTGGGGATCGTGACATTTGATCTTGTCTCTTTTCTACTCTGGAGTTTAGGTCATATTGACTTTTCTGAGCAGAATCTTGCTGCTATCATGGTCCTCCACATGGTCTCCCTCTGATCTCAACATCCTACCTTTGTTTGGCTAATCTCTGTCTGTGCTGGGTGTCCCCAGCATATCCTGCCTCTGGCCCCCAAGGCAGCCTTCCCTGGCCCTGCCACCCTGGATCCAGGTCCTTTTCTAAGCATAATAACTGCCTCTTTACATGTGCATTTCCCACGCTTGGACTCCAGCCTCCTTGACATTCCTTAGTCCCCTATATTTCCAGGACATCTTGTGCACAGTAAAAACTATTAGGTACTTATCAAGGCTGTCTCCAATGTTCCTAAAACTGTCTCGAGTGTTTGAAAGTTCCAGAATCTCAGGGTTAGAGGAGAGCTTAAACGACTACTGATCTTTTGTACACTTCATATCTTTTGGCTGTACCCCTGACTGACAGGTAGGCAGGCAGGCAGTCCCCTTTGCTTGGTCCCCTGCAGTCAAGGGGAGTCACTGCCTCCTGAGACACCTCCTCTCTGCCTGGGCTCTCACAGTCAGAATGCTCTCTCTCACACTGAACTTAACACCAGTTTCCTGGAGCCTCTGTCCTTTTGGTGCCAGTTTTTGCCCTTGAAGCCTTTTAAATTTCTTTTCCTCACAACAGTACTCCAGAGAGTCTAATCCAGTCCTACTGGTCTCTTAAAGAGAGAGCTTTCTTCACTCCTTCGGGTAAACATTCCCAGTCCCTTCAAAGATTCCCAAAGGAATGTGGCTTTGAATTTCTTCACCCTCAGGCTGCTCCTTCTCTTTTTATTCTCTATTTCCTTATTATCTTTATTTTACTGTGTTAAGAAAACATAACATGGGGCTGGTGATACGGCTCAGTTGGTAGAATGCTTGCCTCGAATGCACAAGGCCATGGGTTCAATCCCCAGCACCAAAAAACAAACAAACAAAAAAACAAACAAAGAAAACATAACAGGGCATCTACCCTCTTTACAAAAATTTAAGCATCCAATACAACGTCATTAACTCTAAGGGACAGTGCTGTACAGATCTCTTGAGATTACTCGTCGTGCAGAACTATCCATCAGCAACTCAGCTTGTTTTGACATCTCCCAGCCTCTGGCAATCATCTGGTCCTCTTTAATTCTAGAGTTTGACCACTTCAGATGCCTCAGATAAGTAGAATCATGCAGTCTCTGTCTTTCTGTGCTGGCTGAATTCACTTAACGGTGTCTTCAAGGTTCAGCCATACTGCCATACATTGCAGGATTTCCTTATTTTTAAAGGCTGCATAGTATTTCTTGTAGGAAACTCTGTTTTCCTGCTTCCTTTTAAAAAGTGTGACTTCCAGAAGTTTACCCCAGCTCTTACTTGTGGAGAGGAGTAAGAGATTATCCCCTCCTCTATTTCACTGCTTATAGTTTCCACCTGACTTCCTCACCCAGCTGAGCTGGGGGTAATCTAAAACTCCAAGGCCTTTTCTCCTGTTCTTGCACTAAGCTCCGCCCATCCCACCTTGTGCTTCTGCACTTGGTATTTTGTCCCTAGGGGAGGACATGACAGCTTTCTCCACCAAGTTGCATTTTGCTCTGCATGTTGTGGGGAGCCACCTAGTCACCTGAGGGGTTTTTGGATCCTGATCGTTTGCCTGAATTCCTAATTCTTATTCTGAGCCAATGTGATGAACCTGGCTGTTCTTTCTGAATCCATGGCATTGACAAAGGCTTTTACAGCTTAGGTAACTGCCAGCACCTTGGGGCAAGCCACCAGAAGCTATCCGTGGACCATGACACTTAAAATATGGTCCTAGATTCACTGCAATAGAAATAATCTGAGATACTAGTTGAAAATACAGATTTCTGATTTTCCAGAAATATAGCATCAGAACTGATGGAGGTGGGCCTAGGAACCTGTATTTTTAATCAACATACCATATGATCTCAGTGTGTGGCACGTTTGGGAACAATCAACTCCAGAGTTCACTGCCTTGTAAAGCACAGAACAAACTCTAGTTTGATCCACTCCAAGGCTAACATCTACAGCCCAGCCTGCTGGGATGGGAGTGAGCACTGGTAGAGTGTTGCCTGGTTCTACAGATAAGGTCAGTCTATGGGGGACACCCAAGCTCTACACGACAGCTCCTGATCTTTCTCTGCTCTGTCCTCTATGCCCCCATGAATCTTTGCTTTTGTCTCTTTGGTTCTGTGTCCTGGCTTCCAATGCCAGTTTCAGCTCCTGGACTGCAGCGTAGGTCTGACCTCCTCTGCAGACAACTGATTCCAGAGTCTCCCTAGCTTCTGCTGAGAGGTGCCTCTCTGACCCTGCTGTACTGAAACAAGCAACTCTTGGGAATACAAGTTAAACTTCAGTTAGTGCATCGCCCCAAACCACCTCGCTTTGAAGGCAGGATCTTACTTATTCAGATTCACTTCCTATTCACATTAGTTTTATTCCAAGATATCTATGATGCCCAACATGTAACGTGCTGCGGGAGGGAGGTACGCAGTAGGTGTTCACTAAACCTTTCCTTCAGGAGAATTATTTAGTTTGATGCAATGGCTGGGAGAGTGAGAATACTGTGGGCTTTGGGGCAAGGGTGATATGAATGTGCATTTTAGCAGTCCTGTTTTCAGCTGTGTGGCCTTAGCCAAGATAATTAACCTTTCTGAACCTCCAGTGTCTCAAATATAAATGAGAAGTGTGGGCTTTAGCTCTGAAGGGGCTTTAGTTCTCAGGCTCTATGATTCCTTATAAGTCACAGATCTCCTCTTACTGGCTGGTACCAAATTCAGGGTCCTCTCTCAGAAGGCACTCCTTTGCAGTCAAGTCTTGCAGCTCAAATCAGGCTGGAGTTCTCTTCCCCCCTGGGGCACATGGCAGGCTCTGGGCAGATCCCGCATGAGCATAATCACTCCACATGCCTGCGCCAGCCCCCCGCTAATCACCAGGCTGTCACTCTAACTCAGCAGCACTCCGCCACTCACCTAAGTAGTCACTCTGGCTTCTGCCCATGAGCTCCTTTCATCCACTTTTGTTGATCACTGTTGAAGCATTTTTTAATCAAAACAATTAAATATGCTAAATCTTCCTCAATTAGTTATGCATTAAAAATTAAAAGTACTCGAATGGAAATGGCAGAAGGAGCCCTCTGCTTGGTGCTGAGTGTTGGTGCTTGGAGCACGGCTCCCCCCAGGCACTTTCAGCTATGGAAACCGATACTCACACAGTGATGGAGGCTGAAGCTGACACAGGCCGGGGAGGACAGCCCCTTCTCCCCATAAATGGGAAACTGAGGCCCAGTGAGATCTGGGCCCTTTCCCAAGCTCACAGAGGGTGTCAGTGGCTGGGATATGAATTTCTAATATTTCTTCCACTGGAAACCCTTACCAAAGGGCTCATGGCTTTCATTTACTCACAAGTCTTTTGTTTTTCCATTCATCTGTCATTTATTCTGAATACTTACACCATGGCAGGTACTGTGCTGCTACACTCATGAGAAAATGGGGAAGAAGATACACGTCCTTGACCTCAGAGAAGCTGTCATTTAATGAGAGATACAGGCAAATAAAGTTTGATTCTCAATACCCCCTTGAAAATATTGAATCTAAGTCTCAATTGCAAAGCCTAATTCCTTTGTTCTCACCAGATTAGTAATCCGACAATGGGTAATTACTTCATTTTTGCTTTAAAAGGAATTATATTGGGCTGGAGATGTGGCTCAAGTGGTACTGCGCTTGCCTGGCATGCAGCCCGGGTTTGATCCTCAGCACCACATACAAATAAAGATGTTATGTCCGCCGAAAACTAAAAAATAAATATTAAAAAAATTATCTCTCTCTCTCTCTCTCTCTCAAAAAAAAAAAAAAAGGAATTATATTTTGAAATGCAAACTCTAATTTACAGCTTTCAGAAGACCCCTTTAACTACAGATAAAGTTGACCTCTGAACCTGGTCCACATCTTGCTTCTGTCTACTTACCTAACTCTGTCTTTTCAGGCTAGCTCAGGCTTGGGAACCAGCTCTATTCATTGATGAATTCTGTTCTTTGTGTAATCGGGGCGCATGGCCTTACTGCTTTAAAGAGTACTTTCCTCATCTGTAAAAGCAAGTTCCTCCGTGGGTCCTTTAGGGAAGACAAAGTCAAAGGCAGCTGATGTGGGACCGACAGTCCTTGTGGGGTTAAAGGGAAGGCAGGTAGATGTACCTATCCATCTACCATCTATCCATCTTCTAGCAGGGAACTGACCCCTCTGTGGTACCCAGAGGACCTAGATAAAAAGAATTGTGGTGACTGTGGGCATGAGGGTGCCAAGGACATTGATAGCTGTAAAGAAAGTGGGGAATCATTCTGATCCAAAGATGCTTCATGGAATAAATGATATTTGAATGGGAGCTTTAGTAGACTTTGGAAAGACCTTGAAGGAGGAGAAAGGAAGACATTCATACGGAGGGCCAACCTGGGCACAATGGTGAGCAGCACGGGGCCACGTGGAGATGGATGTGTTAGAATCAATGCCTCCAGGAGGCTCAGTAGACAATGGATAAAGGAAGAAGAATTAACATCTTCTAAGCAACAAGTTTTAACAATATATATCCCTTCTCATTTCAAGAAATATTTGGATTGGAACCATACAGAAGAGAAATCTGAAATTGGTTCAAGAATGGGCACTTCAACCCAGATCTCTCAGACTCCAAAGCTGAAGTTAGCTTTTGCCAGTGTGAGCTGGCTGTACTGTCTCAAATATCTGTTAATATCTCAGCATTTTGTGTTTTTCTGTCTCCTTATTGCAGGTACTACCAGCAAAGACATTGAGACATGCATTGGAGGTGGCCTCGGCTTGGAATATGATGATTTTATCAAAATTGAAGGAAGTTTATCTGGAAAATATTGTGAAAGATCTGGAACTGGCAAAACTGGCAAGTATTTGGCAATGAGTCTCCCTAAAAGAGAAGCCAGCCTTTCCTTGAAACCATCAAGGAATGAAAGTGATTTTTTTTTTCCCTCTCTGACTGGTTTCATTTTAGTCAATAGTCACAGTGCAGATGCTAAACACCCCAGCCCATGCATGTAGGGCTCTATTTTGAATCCCCATGCCCTGTAACCACCTAGGAAATATCTGAGTTTGTATGGAGCGATCCCTCCACCCCCATCCTCAGATTTCTAGTACTAGACAAAGATCCATCCAAGCAAGAGCTGGGATGAAGGGAATGTGTCGGCAGAATTTGACGAATGGTCTGTTGGAATGAAGACTCATCAGATAACAGTCCTGAGGGAAGAAATGAGGCTGTAGGGAGAAGGGGAATGTGATTACCAGGTCCAAGTTCACAAGAATATTTGGTGGCATTTCCTTAACAAATTAATATGGCAATTCCTGTATTCATTGACTCATTCATTCATCAAACATGCATTGAGTATTTTTTTTTTCATATGAGAGGCAGAGGACTCAGGGATTAGGAAACATTTTATAGAGCAGTCGGGGAAGCACATCCCAAACCAGTTCACAGTCAATCCTTAGCGCTAGGTTGCTCCTGCCTCAGGGCCTTCAGTCACAGTTCCTCCACTCCCTGCTGTCCTGCCTTGACCTTTCCTTTCTCTTGGCCAACACTTACTCACCTTCCTAGACAACTCACCTTCCCCCTGACCCCCTTCATCCCCGACTGAATATTTGACCACTTTCTGATGGCCCCCACTGAGCCCTATGGTGAAAACTGTCATGGCATTTGTGATATCTGATTGAATCTTTTTGGCACATAGGAAGACCCAAAACAACTTTATTTTTTGGGGGGTGGGGTGGGGGAGGGCAGGTACCAGGGATTGAACTCAGGGGCACTCGACCACCAAGCCACATCCCCAGCCCTATTTTGTATTTTATTTAGACACAGGGTCTCACTGAGTTGCTTAGGGCCTCGCTTTTGCTGAGGCTGGCTTTGAACGCAAAATCCTCCTGCCTCAGCCTCCAGAGCCACTGGGATTACAGGTGTGAGCCACTGGGATTACAGGTGTATGACACCATGCCCAGCCTGAGTCAAATTTGAAATAGGAATGGATGGATGAGTGGATAAATGGCCACCCATTTCCCCATCCCCTTTATCTTCCCTGTTGGGCGTGGCTAGCTCCTCAGTGTCTGTTCTACTCCAGAGGATGAGTCTGTTTCCATGTCTTGGTCCTTCCTTTGCCTTGTCCTGCTAGTTAGTTAAGCCGAGCAGAAGATGGGAAACAGCTCTGTGGAGAGAACATCAACATTATTCTCGATCTCATTAGTGGAGCTTGGCAGCCGGTTTTCTGGCTTTTGGGAGAAATGAGCTAATGCAGTTATCCCCTTGGTAGGAGAAAAAGACAAGAGGGCCACGGCTGTGGAAGACGTCATTTCTCGGGTGCGAGGTGGCAGTTCTGGCTGGGGCGGTGGCTTGACACAAAACAGCAGCGCCATTACATACCGTTCCTGGGGGAGATCATTAAAGTATAATCCTGTTGTTATCGATTTTGAGGTAAGTCTTTTCGCAGCTGAAGAAGCCCTACGTCCATGAGGAATGAAAGTGAAGCAGACCAGATCATTTCATATTTCTTATTATGAGCCCATCAAAGAACAAGATTAAATGTAACAGCACACTGACTAGAGGGAGGGTGTGGCTTGAGACCAGGCCCAGGGAGAACCGGGGTCCAAAACCGACTGGCTCCTCTGGGGCCAGGTTTATACCAGTGGTTTGGAAGGTCAGCAGGGTTAGGGCCCATTAAACAAATAAAACCTTGTTTAATTACAAAAATTATATATGTCATGTAAGAGCTTGGCAGGTTTTTTTTTCTCTAAAGGGCCAGATAGTATGTATTTAGGCTTCATGTACAGTCTTTGACACACAGTGGGACTGGTGGATGCTTCCTTTCTCTTCTTCTTCTTTACCACTCTTTTAAAAATGTAAGTGCTATTTTTAGCTCAAAGACCTTACAAAAAAACAACCTGTGGGTTCCACTTGGACTCAGGCTGTAATTTGCTGTCCCTGTTCTAAATGATCTCATCTCCTCATCAGTGAACAGATCCTTGGGCATAGGTGTGATTCTCCCCATTAAGAAGATGGGGAAACCAAGGCTTGGGGAAATTGAGTGAGTGTTTAAAGGACACAGATTTCACTAGGGGCAGTGCCTGGACTTCAGAACTGTGGATTTCGTATCCAGTTCTCACTTCCTTCTGTCCTAACAGATAAATAAACAGTGGAGGTGATTGTGATCTAAAGAGAAAATGTGGCAATGTCTAGTACATCTGATTGTTACAGCTGGTAGGGGACAAGGTCAGCACCACTGGAATCAGAGGCCATGGAGGCTGGCAGACATCCTACAAGACACAGAATAGCCCCCCCCCCCCCGTCCCCTAAAGAAATCCTGAGTTGGAATGAATGTCAATAGTAACAAAGTTGAGAAAACTTGGCTTAAACCACTAACCTCACAAAGGGAGTCAAACTACCAAATCTGCCAAGGAAGCAGCTTATTCTAGCAGTTGTCCAGCTATGCAGGGTAGTCTAGTTTTTTTTTTTAAAGTTTGTGTTTCAGCCTTTTAAGCAAAATATTGTTTTCCCAACCATATTTTCTTGCTCTCCTTGCCCTTTTATTTACGGGCATTTACAATCCCAGGTATGGACGCACCTCTTCTCCTAAAACAGATCCTAACTGTTAAACCTAAAAACCTATCGTACCACCCTGCTTTCTATGAAGAAAGAGGTCAGATGAATTAACCTTGCTTTCATTTCTTTGCCAATAAGGGACCACTTTCACGCACCTGTAATTCACATAGGGTCTGAAAATTGCTATCATCAAGCTATTAGTGATTTGGGCAAAAACTGTAAAATTGATATCAGGAGAAATACATAAACTTTCATGGTCAAAAGGTGAGCTTTGTGTTTGCCCTGAGCAAAACTTCCAAAACGAAAACTGAGGTCCATAATTTGGAGGCTGAACATTGTCTTTGCGAAAAAAAAGAGCTTGGTATTTGAAAGGAAGGGAAAAGAGAGTCTAAATCAGGCTTGGCCACCTTTTTATTTTTAATTTTTGGTACTAGGGATTGAACCTGGGGGTGCTTAACCACTGAGCAACATCCCAAGCCCTTTTTATATATTTTATTTAGAGACAGGGTCTTGCTGGGTTGCTCAGGGCCTCACCAAGTAGCTGAGGCTGGCTCTGAACTTGCTATCCCCCTGCCTCAGTCTCCTGAGCAGCTGGGATTACAGGTATGTGCCTTCGTGCCCAGCATAGCCACCTTTTCCATGTGTGAACTTGGGTGAGCTCTCTCACTCTGTGAGCCCAGTTTCCTTTTGATAACATGGGAGTAATATGCTACATTTCAAAGTTAGAGAGACAGGAGCAGGAATTTAGCAAATGCCGGTAGATGAAGCAGAGGCTGAGTAGCCAGCACAGGAGCTCCTAGCTTCCCGACGATCAGGATCAGCACCACTTGAGCCTGTTGGGCTGACTGTCACACCCAGGATCTCCAGAACCCACACTGCTCCCCAAGAAGTGTGAATTTGACACATTAAGCCACTGGCAGGTTTCAGAGCAGGGAAATGACACAGTTGGAGCTGCTTCAAAAAGAGAATGTTCCCAGGGAAAGGAAGGACAAACCTGAGGAGAGAGAGGGCAGAGGGGAGGTCTCATGAGGGGTTGGGGGACTTGTTGTCCAGCGTGGAGACAGGGTCTTACTGGCATGTCCTCTGAGCTGGCAGTGATTACTCCCAGCAGGTGCTCCGGTGAGTGAATGCAGGAGTCGTATCTTGTACGCTTTATGCTCTGTACACCACGTTGCTGCGTTGTGTGTGCTGTGTGTCATTTATAGTGTGTGGCCACCTGCTCTGAATCTCTTTGTTCCCCTGTAAATGGGGATCAGATCATTGCCGATGTCTTTTGGGAGTTCACATTCTAAGACTCTTCTCCACCTCTCTTCTTTTGGGAAAATCCCACCAGCCCTCCCCAGGGTGGCTTCCTGCCCATTTCCTGAGGTCCTGAAAAGGGGAGGCCTGAGCTGGGGACTTAGTGCTGAGCCCCGCTGCATGGCCAATGGGACATTGCGATGGTCCTGGCCTTCCCCGGTACTGAGGGTCATCTTTAACCAGAGCCACAGGGCAGCCCATTTTGCACCGGTGTCCTAACTGTGGGGCCAAATTCTCTGAACTTCCAGTAAGTGATCCTCTCCCCTTGGCCAGGGGCCCAGCCAGTCCGGACATCACCTGCCTGGTGACCTGGGCCTCAGGCCCTGACCACACGCCAAGGTCTTTTTGTCCATATTTCCAGGAACCAGCCTGGGCTACTGCAAGCACCCTCTGTTGACTGCTTCCAGAGCGGTACCCCACTGTGACGCCCACTTTGACCCGCTCAGGACTCCAGCCAAGCACTTTCCCTGTTGGGTTCCCTCTCCCACTTTTTTTTTTTAAACCATCGTCACATCTAACTAATGAAATGGTACTTTAATATTAGTTAAATTATAAACAATTAATCATTGATATTAATTTAAAATATTAATTTCATTTAATATAAAATGGGATTTTATATTATTCTTCCTCCTTACAATAGAGACTCTTACACTCATTTCTTCTTTAGATTATAAAAGTTCTAGGAAATACGTGCAATGCCTGTTTTATGTTCAGAGGAGCAGACTCAAGAGAGAGGTGGTGAGGAGTCCTCAGCCAGCACCTGGGAAGGGAGTGTGGTTTTTCAGCCTTCCCTGTGTGACAGAGCTTTCCATGTGTCACCTCCCACCACTCACAGGGAACCTGGAGGGTGGGATGGCTGTTCTCACTTTACCAAGGGGAGAGGGAGGCTCAGTGTGATGCATGCCAAAGATCCCACAGCTGGAAACAGCACGGCCTGGATCTGAAGCTGGGTTTTCTGGCTCCAGATTCAGTGCTTTTTCAACCACGTCTACTGCGTCTGAGCCAAAGGCAATTTTGCCACCAGGGGACATTTGGTAATGCCCATGAGACAGTTTTGATCATGACTGCAAGGATGTTGCTGGCATCTAGTGCAGAGACCAGGGATGCTACTAAATACCCTGCAATACACAGGACAGCTCACTTCCACCAATAAGGAACTCTCCAACTGAATGCAGGAGTAGTGCCCAGCCTGAGAAACCCTGGAGTCCTGCCCGGAGTGGGTAGCCTCAAATGCCCTCGAATGGTCCCTACCCACCTGCTACTATGCTTACCTCATTAGGGGATTGCTCAGCAATAGTAACACAACTACCTTTATTGAGACCCATATTGAAGGGCGATGGTAAAAACCAAAAATATGCCCCAAAACACAGACAAATGCATTATATGCTTCCTCATTCCTGAAAGTGCTGGAGGGGGCAGATGTGTTGGCACAAGTGATGTCTAGGGTCCCTTTAACTCTGGGACTGGGAGAGCACAGGTTTCAGAGGAAGCAAGCCCATGTTCGGAGAGGCTCTTGCACTTCACAGCTGTGTGATCCTGAGTCACTCACTTGAACATTCTAAGCCTCCATTTCCTTATCTGCCAGCTGGAGTGTTTAGTGCCAATTCATGGTGTGGCAGGATCAAGTTAGGTATCCGCCTTTGTGCCCAGCATGTAGCAGGCCTACCCAAAGCGTGGCAGCTGGTTTGGGGGCTCCTGGATTCCAGGAAGAGGCCCTTGTTCTGTCTGTGCCTGCAGATGCAGCCCATCTATGAGGTGCTGCGCCACGCAAACCTGGGGCCGCTGGAGACCAAACTCCGGAACCTGCGCCAGGCCTTGGACCAGTACCTTTTGGAATTCAACGCCTGCCGCTGTGGGCCCTGCTACAACAATGGGGAGCCCATCCTGGAGGGCACCAGCTGCCGATGTCAGTGTGGCCTGGGTCGCCAGGGCCCTGCCTGTGAGCGGATGGAGCTAGAGGGTAAGAGCCTTGCATCCCACTTGGTGTTGGCCTGGCCCAGCTCCAAGAGGCCAGTGCAGAAGGGACCTTAGGGTTCCTGGCCCCTCCTTTCTTTCTTTTTTTTTATTGATTTTTTAAAAATATAAATGACAGTGGAATGCATTACAATTCTCACTACATGTATACAGCACAATTTTTCATATCTCTGGTTATTTAAAGTATGTTGACATCAATTCGTGTCTTCTTACATGTACTTTAGATGATGACGTCCATCACGTTCCACATTATTTCAAACCCCATGTCCCCTCCCTTCCCCTTCAACCCCTCTACCCTATCTAGAGTTTATCTAACCCTCCATGCTCCCCCTCCCTACCCCACTATGAGTCAGCCTCCTTATATCAGAGAAAACATTTGGCATTTGGTTTTTTGGGATTGGCTAACTTCACTTAGCATTATCTTCTCCAATGCCATCCATTTACCTGCAAATCTGGCCCCTCCTTTCTATGTCTTCTCTGTATCCGCCAGCCTGGGAACCCACACACTATTGTTCCATTCCTGACCCCATGTTTAATGGCTCTTGTGCCTTCTCCCTGCCATCAAGACTCTCTGTTGTCTCAGCCTTCTGGAAGATGGAAGTGCAGACTTCAGGTGCTTTGCCAGACTGGTTCTGGACTCTGAGCAACCTGTGCTCTGTGCCTCTCTCCTGGCTTCCAGTGTTGTTGGCAATCTTTGGGTCCCTTGATTTGTAGATGCGTCACTCCAAATTCTGCCTCCATCTTTACATAACATTCTTCCCTTTGTGTATGTTTTCTTATAAGCATACAAGTCGTTGGATTAGTGCCTACCCCAATCCAGTATGACCTCATCCTCACTTGATTTCACCTGCAAAGACCCTATTTCCAAACAAGGTTACGTTCACAAGGAATGGGGATTTGGACTTGAACATGTCTTTTTTAGGAACACAATTCAACCCCTACAAGGGATAAGTGTTGTCACTGCACTCCTAAACTAGCCTGGAGTCAAGACCCAAACTGAGATCGGGGCAAGTATGTTTCAATGTATAGGCTGCAGCATGAACCAGTGGACACCAGGAAGAGTTAAAACTTCGTGCTGGGAAGATGAAGCGTGAGGACCCGGATATGAATCCCAGCTATTGCACTATTTTCTGACACTTAACTTTCCAATCTACATTCCTTTGAGCTCCAAGAATCTCAATGCATGTCCCACTACCTAAGCTTCCAACTTTCCAGGAACACAAAACTGTTTCTCTATGGTGCACAGAATGATAGCAAAACACACGGGCTGCCAAAGCAATGTAGAAATCAATCTCATTTGGCTGCTGTAAGGAAGAGCATGTAAAGGAAGTCTGTGGGTAAATCTAAGATACTCTGGTCCATAAAACAAATTGTTGGAGCACAGGGTGGAATGGGGTGGTGGTGAGGTGTGTGGCTCCACAGCCACGTGAAGAAAATGGACCAAGCATTCAATACCAACAGATGTCCCCAAAGCAAAGGGCTAGGTTAATAGAAGTAAAGAGCTGGAATGAGGTGCTTCTTTGAAGTCCCAGGAGCTTTTCTCTTGGTGCCTGCTTTATCAGACATTGGCCAAGCAAAGTTTTCTTTGGCAACTAAGGGAATCTGGAAGATTCAAACCTGTGTCCTAGGAGGAAGAGCATGGAGAAGATTCAGGAGGGAAAAGTCCCCCTGCAAATGACCATGTGGGAAGGGAGGAGACTTGTTTTGTGTGGCTACAGATATGAAGTTGTAGGATTAATGAAGAGAAATTAGAGCAAGGGATTTTGGTTTAAATGAGGATCAACTTTCTTCCAGACACACTGTGCTATGTGTGTAGTAAGAGAGAGAGAAGGCTGTCCACTTGTCAGAAAGTTCTAGAAGGGATTCATTCATCCAGTGGATGGTAGGGTGAGATGGTCTCAGGGTCTCTTCCACTCCTGAAATCTCCGAGTCAAGTCATACATATGGAATTAGCATGATGCTTGTGACCTGGGTAGGGTTGGGGACAGAGGAAGCATTTGAAGCCCCAGTCTTTCTATATCTGTTCCTGTCACATGCAGTAGGTTACAGGTACTTCATTAACTTTTTTCCAAGCAGGGTATGGATGTCAGGTGGCCTTGGGACTATTGAGCTGAACTTTCAGCCTGACAGAGAATACATTGGCAAGGGAATCTAAGGCTGGGGAGTCCGTCAACCACCATGGAGACCCATTAGAGTCCCTAGGAGTCTTCCCAGCAAAACATTGCCTCTGGGAACAAAGTCACAGAGATGGGAGAAACAGAGACAGAGAATTCTGCTGTGGCTGCCCCATCAGGGAGCATAATTACAGAGCTGGAAGGGACATGGAGATAATCTAATCCAATGATACACTGGGATCTGAGGAGGCTTGGGGTCCTCAGGGCTGCCCCAGAGGAGGCGGGTGAGCCTGATAAACACCCCAGCTTCAAACAGAACAGTTCTCCTTCCATCTGACTTGAATGTTGGGGTCCGTGGAAGATTTCATTTAGGAAAAAAAGTAGTGATGAAAAAATAATAATGAAAAGAATAGATTAGTCCATCCTTCTCGTGTTATAGAATTGAAACAGCCTTGGAGAAGAAATGGGGTTGCCCAAGGGCATAGAGACGCTGTTAGGAAATCAGCCCCCTGGACTGGATCCTAGGTGCTGGATTTTCAGACATTCCACAGTCAGTGCATGTATTCTGATGTCCTATGCAGAGAATCTGTTGCCCACCGTGTCCCCATTATCAGAGTCTGTGGGGAGTTGATTTGGAAAACTTCATACGAAAGCCCAGCCATCTGCTCAGGAGAGGTATCTAGCCAAACTTTTGCTCTGAATTCCCAGCTGGGCAGTATCCCTGCTCGCCACACCCTCCAGTGTCTTGCTGTCCTCCTTCCAGAGGAGCTTGCCTCCGGCCTCCCTCTGCTATCCATCTTCCATGGAATCGCAGATTCCAATTTTATGAGATGGGTTCCCAGTGGCCTCTTCTCACTCTGCCCCCGAGTTTCAAATTAAGTGTGAGGCAGTGAGCACAGAGGTCTTGGTGGGCTACCCCAAGGCATCTCCCCACCGAGGGACTGCAGACTATTCCAGGGTGACAGGACGGCCCTCCCTCTGTACATTTCAGCCAGTGGCTTCCCCCAGGCTAACCTCTTCCTCTCCTGGGAAATTCTCTCTGCAGGAGCCAAAGCTGATGGTCGCTGGAGCTGCTGGAGCTCCTGGTCTGCGTGCAGAGGAGGCACCCAGGAAAGGAGGAGAGAGTGCAACAACCCTGCACCCCAGAATGGAGGCGCCTCATGCCCAGGGCGGGAAGTGCAGACCCGGGCCTGCTGAGCTGGGGGGCATGGGCTGGATGCTGCAGAGGGGGCCACTGGCACTGGCTACTGGATCCAATTTTCTTTCAGCTGAGAGAAAGTGCAGATCAACACAGATCCGTTTTCTTTGATCATTCATGGCATCGTGGGCTTTTCCAGCATGAACCCACAAATTCTTCCGGCCCCCACCCACTACCCAGTTCTAAAGCTGCTTCTCTGTTGTAGATATTTGCGACAGCAGCACCTCCCCTTTGCAGTATGGTTTTTCTGTCCTTGTCTATTCAGGCCGCTGTAACAATACAAGGGGTGGCTTATAAACAACAGAAATTTCTTTCTCACAGTTCTAGATGCTGGAAGTCTAAGATCAAGTTGTCAGCAGATCCAGTGTCTGGGGCTGGCCCACTTTCTGGTTTAGCCATGACCATCTTTTTGCTGTGTGCTTCCACATGGCGGAGGGGACTACCGATTCTCTAGGGCCTCTTTCAGGAGAATTCCACCTTCATGATCCAATCAATCACCCTCCCACCAAAGTCCAACATCCTAATAAGACCAACACCTTTGGGGTTTGGACTCCAATGTATAAACTTGAGGGGACACAGACATTCTGACCAGAGCACATATAATCAGTCCCATACCTCCTTTTTTTCCCCCCCAAGAGATGGTAAACTTGAGGGAGGAATCAGGTTTGTTTTGTATAACACTGTATTCCCAGAAGCCAGGGCTGGGCCTTGAATACAGCAGGGAACTAGTCAGCAAACGAATGGATCCAAGGGCCATATCAGAGATGAGATCTGTACTGCCCAATCTTCCAGTCAATCTCATTTGGAGAGTCCAACCAGGGACCATCAACTAGTCTTCCCTGACCTATCCCCGGGAGAGTCGATCACACCAGCCCCTCTTAGTGTCCCACAGCACTCTAGCCATGCCTCAGGTAGAGGGCATGCTGTGTGACACTGAATTTTCTGTTTTTCTATTAGTTTTCTGTACCAGATTTTGTGTCACTTGTGTTAGTCAGCTTGTTATTGCTGTCACCAAAATACCAGACAAAAATAACTTGAAGGGGGAAAGATTTATTTCGGTTCACGGATTCAGAGGTTCAGTCCATGGTTGGCCAGCTCTGAGGTGCAATCATCATGGTGGAATGGTGTAGCCGAGGAAAGCTGCTGGACTCATGGCAGCTGGTGGGAAGGGGAGCAGGGAGAGAGGGAGAGGGAGAGGGAGAGGGAGAGAGAGAGAGAGAGAGAGGGAGGGAGAGGGAGAGGAAGGGAGAGAGAGAGGGAGAGAAGAAGGGAGAGGAGGAGGAGGATGGGGAGGAGGAGGAGGAGGAGGAGGAGGAGGAAAAGCAGCCAAGCACAACATAAACCTAGGGCATGCTTCCAGGGACCTACTCTTGCCAACTAGGTCCCACCTCCCAGTAATTCTTTTGGCCATCAATGGATTGATGTACTGATGAGGTCAAAGCCCTTATGATCTGATCATTGCCTAAAAGTGCCACCTTTGAAGTTTGTTGCATTGTGGACCATGCTTTCAACACACAAACTTTAGAGGAACATTCCAGATCCAAGCTATTATACCCCTGAAGGCCAAATCTACATTCCTAATGTAGAGTAGGTTCTTAGGTACTAGGTGTGTAGACTGGCATATGTATTGGTGCTCCATAGCTTTCTATAGTCCACAATCTTATTAGGGTAGTAATAGATTTATTTACAGTTGTCCCTTGGAAGCTATAGAGGATCAGTTCCAGGACCTCCCATAGATACCAAAAATCTATGGATGCTCAAGTCTCTTATATAAAATGTCAAAGTATTTGCACATAAGCTGGGCATATCCTTCTGTATACTTTAAATCATCTCTGGATTACTTGTAACACCTACTACATTATAAATACTGTGCTCATAGTTGTTACACCGTATTGTTTAGAGAATAATAGCAGGCAAAAATGTCTGTACATGTTTAGTCAGACACAACCATCACAGTCCTGACCCATTCTCCTTCCCAGGTTGGTTGAAATCACAGATGAGGAACTCTTGAGTATGGAGGACCGACTGCATACATGAAGCAAGTAGAGTTTAGAGCCCACAGGGAATTAACTACTGAGTTAATACCCAAATATGTGGCACATAACATAAATGCTGCAGGTGGCCAGGAGGGAGACAGACTTATCTGTCCCCTGGTGTGTAAGTTATGGATGGCAGGAGTTTAACCCAGACCTTGAAGGATATTTGAATTCAGTAATTAGGGAGGTGATCTTTGAGTTAAAAATTCAGCACAAGACAAAGTTTGACAGGGAGACAGAATATTGTGTGTGTGTGTGCATGTCCGTGTGTGTTTGTGTGTGTGAGAATAGAAAAGATAGTTCAAGAAAATAAAACAAAGTACATAAAACACTTATCACAATGCCTGTCACACAGCAAATTATCATCACCATTATTAATTAAAGAATATGGTTTAGAAGTTATTTCTAAATAAACTTAGATCTTCTATCTGAAAGGAGGAAAAAGAAAGACGAATTCCTTACTGATTTTCATTCTGTCATTAATTTACTTTTTTATCCTCACAATTAATTTACATTAATAATTAATTCATATTCATTATTTACCAGGGAGTGGCAGTTACATGCTGGAAAGTGATCGGGGCCCAGATATGCCAGGCCAAGTGGGTAATTTACAGAGGACATTCAATCTTGATCTAGAAACAGTGGTTTCAACCTGGGCTGCACAGTAGAACCTATTGAGGAGTTTTATAAATTCTGATGTCCAGAAGCTGCACCCCAGACTAATTAAATCCAAATCACTGGAGGTGGCAACCAGACATCAGGAGTTTTAAAAGCTCCCCCAGGCAATTCCAAGTGCAGCCAAGGTTGAAAACACATAAGAGTGGAGAAGGCCTCATATGGGGTGTGTGATGAGCAGAATTGCAGGAACAGAAATGTTCATTTGGCAACTCCGGAGGAAGAGGCAGGAGGCTCACAAGTTTGAGGCCAGCTCTGGGTGCTTAGCAAGACCCTGTCTCAAAAAAAAAAAAAAAAATCAAAAGGACTGGAGACATAGCTTAGAGGTAAAGCACCCTGGGTTCCATCCCTAGTACAGAAAAATGATTTTTTAAAAAAATTGTGCTATTTTATCTAGTCTTATCAAAAACCTCTTACGGTTTGTCCTGTGAGATCTATTTTACAGCTAAGGAAACTGGATGGCAGCACGGTTGGGTCAAGTGTCACAGGGCTGGAAGGCTGTGGATTGGCCGTGTTCTATGGAGCCCACACTTCACTCAGCCCTTCTCTCTCTGCTGTGTGTTGGCTGCCTGTGGAGGGATCTGAAGGATCACCCGGGCTGCATGATAAAGGGGAGAAATGAGAGGCAAGGAGGCTCCTGAGGAGACCAGGGTAGTAATCTGGGTGCATTTGGAGAAATTTTGGGTTTAAGCAACTATCTGGATCAAGTGTGAGCCCAAACCACTAGCTAGGCAATGCCATCTGCCTGTCCTCTGAGTCCAAGAACCGAGGCCAGCCTCTGTCCCACTGCTCTGAGGAGGCCTATCCCCAGAAGTTCTAGAAATTAAAATACAGCAGCTGCGGCCGTTTCAAAGGTGCCGCAGTCTGGCTGGGCACAAATCACGAGCCACTGAAGCAGGAACAAACTTTATTTTTAAACTGCAGGAAAACACTTCACACAGCTCCCGGGGAATCCTCCCGAACGCCACGAGGCTTCTCCAGGAACCCCCAGCCGGAAATATCTCTCCCGGAAATCCCTCCTCCTGCACTTCCCCAACCAATGGGAACTCTCGGGGAATCCCCGGAAATCCCCATGAGAACTCCAAAATAGTGCGAGAACTCAAAAGTTGCGGCAGAGGCGGATAGTAATGCCTTGCCTGTCAATCAATACTGTTGGCAAAATGCCAGGGGCCATACAGACTCGGCCGTGGCTCTCAGCACAAAGGTAGCAGCCCTTTACCAGATCGGTGCCTTCCCTTCTTCAGGAATTCTTTGCTCCCACAAAGCAAAAAGCATAAAATGCTCTCAGCACATTCTTCCTCGGTCCTTTAAGGAGCTCTGTAATCTCAGGGTTTATAAGTAGTGGGTGTAAACACAAGGTTTAAAGATATAATCTTCAGCTTGACAAGGTGTCTTTTGAAAAGTAAATTAATGACAGAGAGAAAAGCAATAAGAAGAGCTTTCTTCTTCTTTTTTTTTTCCTTGAGAGAGAGGAAGATCTAAAGAGCTCAGCACTCAATGAATCTCTTCTGAACGATGTGCCTTTAGGGTGAGGGAAATGGACAGAGAGAAAAGGAAGGCTTCAAAAGCCACGCTGCAGCAATGAGCCGTGGCAGGGCGACTCTATGGAGAGGAAGGGGTGGGATGGGGATTAGCAGAGGGCGCTTCTCTCTCACAAAGAAAATTTACACCGCTGCCCCTCCACTGTGGAATCGGGCAACTGACCTTCAGGTGACCTCTAATGCCAGCCCCATGCCAGGTGCTGGAGGTTCAGAGAAGTCATATATGGTCCCAGACCAGGAATGATGCAGAGCCTGGTGGAAGAGATCTGTGAACCATGGTGATGGGTCCCGGGACAGCAAGAAGCCCAGGGGGCTGTGGGAGACAGCCCAGCCAGGGGAGCAGAAAGAGTCTGGAGGAGGGGCGGGCACCCTGCAGAGTCTTGGAATCCAGCAAGAGTCAGAAAGGCAGCACAAGCCACTGGGGCACAATGTAGGGGAAATGGCCCCGTGCAAAGTCCTCACCATGACATAGGCTGGGGCAGTTTCTGCACATGCTCCTTGGGTACTGGTGCTGGTCCTCATCAGGCTGGGGATGTCACTATTTTAGTCAACTTTTTCACTGCTGTGACTAAGGGACCTGACCTGGGCAATTGTAGAGGAGGAAAAGTTTATTTGGGGGCTCCCGGTTTCAGAGGTCTCAATCCATAGACAGCAGTCTCCATTCCTCAGGGCTCAAGGTGAGGCAGGACATCATGGCGGAAGAGTGTGGCAGAAGGAAGCAGGTCACATGATAATCAGGAAGCAGAGAGAGACACTCCACTCTCCAGACACAAATATATACCCCATAGCCACGCCCCCAGTGAACCACTTCCTCCAGCCACACCCCACCTGCCTCCAGTTACCACTCAGACCCATGGGGATTAAGTCACTGATTAGGTAAAGGCTGTGACCCTGGCATTTCTCCTCCAAACCTGCTTGCATTGTCTCACACATGAGCTTTTGGGGGACACCTCATCTAAACCACAACAGTCACTTGGCCTTTCCAGCCAGTGCTAGGTCTGAGGGAGACCCCCATAGCTACTTCCCAGACCCCTCTCCATTTACCTTGGGGTGCTTTTTGGGTGTAGTCGGAGGGAGGGGTTCAATACCCCATAACTATTGTTATAAAGGCACAGCATTTCAAATTGGATTCACAACTTTCTGATCTGAGGCCAATGTACCACTCACTCCACCTTTCTCTCTTAGGCTCCATATGCCCACTATATAAGGAAATTACTGCCCCTCATGTGATGGACAAAGCCCTCTATGACAGTCCCACTTCTCCTCTGACTTCATTTCCTCCCATCCAGTCCTTCTTTTGGTCATGCTATCCCCACCATGCAGGCCTTTTGGCTGTGCCTCACACAAGCCAGGCCCTGCCCTACCTCAGAGCCTTTGAACCTGCTGTCCCTCTGCTTGAAATACTTGCTCCCTACATGACCTTCCTCATTCTATTCAAGTCTCTGTTCAAATATCACCTCTCCACAGACCTTCTCTGTCTGCCCTATGTAAAAGGCTCACCCTGACCTAGTTTTTCTTGCACAACAACCATCACTACCTGAGATTATAGATTTCTTTTTCTGGGTGTATATTATGGACTATATGTTTGTGTCCCCCACAAGTTCATATGTTGAAATCCTAACTCAGATGGGATGGGTACTAGCAGATGTGACCTCTGGGAGGTGATTAGGTCATGGTGAGATAGTCCCCTTATAAGAAGAGACATGGCAGAACCCATTTCATCACTGCGATCTGCCACATGAGGACACAGCAGGAAAATGGCCATCTGCTATCAGGAAAAGCAACATTGACAGACACGGATTGGCCACCACCTGGAGCTTGGACTTCCACCCTCCAGAACTGTGTTGTTCAAGCCACCTGGTGTGTGTGTGTATATATATATATATATATATATATATAAACCCAAACTCACTAGTATGCCTGCTTCCATACACAACACAAGCCTTTCCATGACGTCATCCCAGAACTGACTTGTCCTTAGCAGGGTCTTGGTAAATATCTGTAGAATGAAGAACTATTTCCAGTTGAACGTCCCATATAGCTCAGGCCCTTTTTCCCTCCAGGGCTTGTGCATGTTACTCCCTGAAGCACCTCTCATCCCCACCCCTGGCTCCCCCCTTTCCAGCTTCTTACCTGTTCTCTTCAGGACACAGGTAGCTGTGCTTTTGCCCAGAAAGCCAACCCCGACACTTTGCATGACTTCCCATCTCATCGGGTGCCACACCCGCTTGTGGCTGTTTTCCATGCACTAGCTTGTTTGTCTGTCTCCCTCGCAGTGACTTCCCAAAGGGAAGGCGGGGGCTCCTGTTTACCTTTGTAGCCCCTGCACCTAACATGGTGCTAGGTATGTTTGAGCTTTCTTGTTGATGTTGTTCCTCTCTCTCTCTCTCACTCTCTTTCTCTCTCTCCATTCAATACTGGGCTTTGTGTCTTGCATGCAGGAACTTGTAAGAGAGAACATTCTGGAAAGCCACTAACCGGGATTCTTGGATCCTGCAAACTTATTAGTGCATCGGAGGACGGCAGAGCCCGGTTTCTATACTAAGTCAATAGAGAGTCTACCTGTGCCTCCCCAGTGAAGAGAAGTCCATCAAATCAAGTTAAAATTCCTTATTCATGGCCTTGGGATTTCCCCCAACCCCCTGGGAGAGATAAAGGAAAATATGTTTCCCTTCTATATTAACAGTTTAAAATGTGAGATAAATCCTCCCATCCTAACCTGTTTTTAACAAATAGATTTTGCTGTCCTGTGGCATGATACATCCCTGACAGATCTATTTATCCATTCTATTTCTTTAGAGATAGCAGCTAAGAAGTTTTATCTATGATTTGTCTCCCTCCCCCATTCCCATTTTCCTAACCAAGCGTGTGGAGCAAGCAGCTGATGGATGGATGGTGTTTGGGATAAAAGGGGCCAGAATCAGATAGTTTTCAGGATGTGAACAAACCGGCTTATTAACGAGGAGTCATCGGGCAGGAGGTGGTGGGGGAAGGGGGAGTGGATACCAGACAACGGCCAATGATGGATGAAGGAACACCTGGGGGTGCAAGGTGTAGACTCAAGATAACTGGTGGGTGCAGCCCATCGTGATAATGGGAGTGCCCGCTCCGCTGTGGCCTCCTGAGCAGAGGTGAATGTCACACCAGCTGCTTGAGTCCTTTGATGATCCTCTGAGAATTTCTCACTGCAAATGTGATCACGGTTTCTTCTCCCTTTTCTTGCTGTGAAATGCATCTACATGCTCAAGGCTACAAGATCAAGGCTGCTAAAAAAGAGGCGGAAGTTAGTGAGGGTCGTCTTGTTTAAGGCACAAGAATGGGGAGAAGTTGAGCATCTGCTGGGTGTCAGACACCCTGGAGTAACGGCCGTTCTTTAGTGCATGTCACGTCATTTAGCCCTTACGATTGTGCCACATGGCTGAGTGACTATTTTCCAATGAGGATAAAAGGCACAGAGAAGATAAGTGATGTGATTAAAGTCACACAGGAATTTGTGGCATTAGGTCTCAACCCTCTGTCTGCCACAAAGACCTCCAAACCCTCGTGGCTTCTCTGCCGCAGGGATGTCAGAGCAGAGGCCTTTCTCATCCCTTCTATGCAAGCGGGCAGGTGGGCACCGGCCCTGTGGGTGAAGCCAGATCTGTATCTGTCGTCGGGGGCGATGTGAACATGGCAAACAGCAGCAGCCCTGGGACTGAGCTCTGTTGCTTATGAGCTGTGTGGTCTTGGGCAAATCACTCAGTCTCTCCGAGGCTCTGTCTCATCACCTGTCAAGGGCAGATAATAAATTCTTCCTCTTGCAGGCATTGAGAGGATTAAGCTGGATTAAGTATGTGAAAGTTCTTTGTAACTGGTAATGCCCTCTGCAAATATTAGTTATTATGCTGTTACATTTTCCCTTAATAACCCAGAGCTTGGGATAGAAAAGCCCTCCATGTCCTTTATTAAGATATTTCCCAGGAGCTAAGCTATTTTATGTCTTTTTGTTCTCGCATGTTGTAGTGGGTGTTGCACTGAAATTTCTTTAAAGCTTTTTAAATGACTTTTTTTTTTTTTTGGTACTGGGGATTGAACTCAGGGCACTCAACCACTAAGCCACATCCCCAGCCCTATTTTGTATTGTATTTAGAGACAGGGTCTCACTGAGCTGCTTAGTATCTCGTCATTGCTGAGGCTGGCTTTGAACTTGCAATCCTCCTGACTCAATCTCCCGAGCCACTGGGATTACAGCCATGCACCACCAAGGCTGGGATTTTAAGTGACTTTTTTTTTTCTAAACCCAACAATCTGTAGTTCTTGTTGGTGTTTTGAGAATCTCTGGAAGTGACCATGGAAATGACACAGCTAGTTATAACTGAATGGGTCCAAGGTGTCTTCTGAAATACAGGCATCCAGATGATGATCAGAACATGCTAAGAGGTTGCTAATTCCATCATCCCCATCTTACAGGTGAGGAAATGAAGGTGCAGACAGGTACAGAACCTGCTTACAGTCAAAAATAGGGAATCCCAGAGCCTGGCCTCCATTGTAGCACCCTGGCTTCAGAGAACAAGTCTAAACACTTCTCTGCTTACCCTCTGTCTATGCTGTCTCCAGTTCTGCCTGAGCAGTAACATCACACCATCTTCACAAACAGGCCCTGGAGTGTCTGAATGCCTCAGTTTTGGAGTCTGGCTTAATGCTGAGGCAAGATGACTCAAAGAGAAAAACACTGCATAGAAAAATCTGATTTTATGATAACAATTAATAAACAAGAATCTCAAAGACCTAAGGTGTATAGTTTCAATGTGTTGCTATTAGATTTCAGGTGCGTGGTCCAGGTTTCAAACTAGTCCTGGAGATGAGAGACCTGAGGTTGAGGCAAAAGGTTGGAAGAAGAGATTTTTTTTTAAAAGGTTATTCTTTCCTGTCTCTGCCACATATAGGGTAAGCTTTTTGCAACTCCTTGAATCTTCGTTTCCTCGACAGTCTCTGGACGTGTTTCTCAGGTGTGCTCCACTGATGATTAGAGCTTCCAGTGCCCTTTCTTTGTAAAGTTCCTAGCTCTCCCTGAGGGTGTTACCACCACGACCCCCAAACATGCACTGTCAGCCCCTTCCTGATGTCAGTGATAATTCTTCCTCTTATATTTCACTTTTCTTTTGCAAAGTTGCCTATAAAGCCAGCTGAAGGTATGTCCCCTTCACCACTGTGTAGGTTGCCCCTATCTTTGGGGTTGCTATGTCCCAAGTCTCATGGTGCCACCATCATATGCCACCAACTCACTCAAGTTTCTTACCAGCAGGGGGAGGTTCTTCCCTTGGCCCCAATTCATCCCCTTTCATTAGTTCATTAATTCATGCAACAGTTACTTATTGATCACCCACTAGTGCCCAACATTGTGCCTGGTCCTCAGGATATATTAGTATAGTGTTCCTACCTCTAAGGGTATTATATTTGTGAAGGAATAAGAGATCACCAAGGAGTAAGTTATAACACAATGTCTGCAAAGTCTAGAAACATTGATGGATAGACATGATGTTATTAATAGAATCTGCAATCTGTAAAACAAAATACATCTATGCTTCCGATTGTCTGTGCACTGTGATGAGGGTCGATGAGGGAAGTACAGGATAAAGTATGAACGGAGAGAATAAACATCTCTTCTGTGCTGTCAGCTTGCTGTTACTATAACAAAATACTCGAGATAATAAAAAACATGGAAGGTTTATTTTGGCTTATGACTTCAGCTTTTGTTCCATGGTCAAAGAGCTCCATTGCTTTGGGGCTTGTGGTAAGGCAACACATCACAGCAGGGAGCATGTGTTGGACAGAGCTGCTCACCTTCTCACCTTATGATGGTCGGGAAGTAAAAAAAAACAAAGAAGAGAAGAGACAGACCACGGTCCCACAATCTCCTTCAAGGCCCTGAAACCTCCCTCCAGGCCCCATGACATTTTTTGTTTTTACCTTCCAGCAGCACCCTACTGAAGATCAGGGTTTGAATACATGGTAAACCCTTGGTCTTTGGTGTGGTGTTGCTGAAGAATATTCCAGATTCACACTATATCATCTCCTAAACTAATGGAAAGAGTGAAGGCCAAAAGAAGAGAAAATCTGAGACCTGAAGGATGAATCAGGAAGGCAGGCAAATGTGGGACTGCTGTGTGCAAGATCCTATGGTCAGTGTATTTCTCCATCAGCTCCTTCACAGGTACACCAGGGTGAGCGACAGTGGCCATGATTCTCCAAAAGTACAGTTTGCATTTATTTAGTTTAATCCTCGTGTTATATTTCAGTCTCCTCCTAAATGTGAAGACCCCAAGGGGGACCAGCTCAGCATCTTCAAAAGTATGAGGCACACTCTCTACCAAGGGCTTTCCCGTAAGTCCTGGGGAGGGGGCCAGCATCATCCAAAGACAGAGAGGGCACTTCCCTGCATCTGGATTCTCTGCCAGCAGGAGCTTTTTCCTGGCCTCTATATCCCACCTTGATTTCCATAGACGGTTCATTCTTAGAAAGGATCTGGTTTCTGTTTGAAGCTTCCTCTATCTGCCATCTGACAACTGTATTAATAACTACCCCATCAAACTCAGATAAAAATTAAATGAGATGATGTAGGTTAAAAGACTTCATAAACTGAGAAGCACTCTATAATTGGCAGCTATTATTATTATTACTATTGTTAAACTAATTACAATAGTTATTATTCCCACAGATGTTATGTTATTAGTCCAAGGTCACACGGGAAGCCTCCCACCCTACAGTAAGTGCTCAGAGGAGCTCGCAGCATTTCAAAGGTTCATTCTTCTGGATGCAGAAATCTCCCACACCAGGTATCTCATGCTTCCAGGACATCTGCCAAGCCACAGCACTGGGGCTCTGCTGCTTGGACAGCCCAGCTCCTTCACAGGTACACCAGGGTGATCGACAGTGGCCAGGATTCTCCAAAAGTACAGTTTACATTAATTTAGTTTAATTCTCGCATTATGTTTCAGTCTCCTCCTAAATGTATTTGTTTGCAAAAAGAGCCATGGGGGGAAGTTTAGCCCACAAATAAGAATATAATTATTACACAGTTTAGCAGCACCTGGGCGTCACCCGGGTATTCACTGGTGCTTGGCAATTCAATTGTCTCTCCTTCAAGACCATATTTAATAGGATAAACAATTTCTGCTAAATGCAATAAATGTGAACCTGGGCTGTCATCTCCATAATCAACTCAAATTTCCCATTAGAAGCAGTGGCTGTGATTGAGATTCAGAATTTAATTTGGCAGCGCTTGCCTGGATGTGCTGGTGTCGGCTTCATGGGAGCTTCCTGTCAACCCAAGACAACTGCTCTTCTCTGTCTCTGGGGAATCTTAAAAGAAGATAGATTATAACTCAAGAAAATTATACGGCCTCCGTATAATGAAAGAGATAAAACATTATTGGATTAGCCTGTTGAAACAACAGCAGACTGCAAGGCAATAATATTCAGCCAAACAAGGGGCCAGACCCGTCAGCTCCGTTGCAGGGAACACGGGTTGGCGGGAAGGCAGACACTCGTGGTACTTGGTGCAACAACCCCTGGGTGGCAAAAAGCAGCTCCTGCCCAGGGTTGTTCTATTGATCCCCTTCCAGGTAGCTGGTTGGACCAGATTGGTGGGTGGCAGGGACCAAAGCTTTGGTGTCATAGATGTGTTGATGTCTTGACCCAAAGCAGACTTTGGTCCAGACTTGGCTAAAATCTAATAGGTCAAAAATAAATAGGATGATTTGTATTGCATAAAGCCCTATTTAAGTGTGATCCATTTTGTTGTTGTAAAACAACATTATACCCCCAACTTATAAGAAGAACAGGAATACTGAAACATAAATGTTGATCACCAAATCAAGATTATCATGGCTACTATGTACCTTTGTGCCTCTAATGAAACCTAATGTTAAAAATTAGATCTGTTGACTCAGAAAATGAAAAATAAAATTATGTATAAACTGCATAAAAAAGAAATGAATAGGATGAATCAATCCACCTTTAACTGCGTTGTCTCCCCATCAATTTTACTTCAACAAATACACCTGAAATTCTTCAAGCAGACAGGAAGTGCCCAAGAGCAAAGAAAATCTGACGTGATGCTTTAACAGGATAGTGAGTGAGAGAAATAGAGTTTAAATGCCCACTTGACAAACTTAAAAAACAAAGATATTGGGTGTTTGGTAGCCTAGAGAGCAACAGTTCGCTTACTCTTCTCTTTAGCACCCTCTTTTCCCCTGCAAAGGTATTTGCACAAAAGCAAAGTAGAAGGTTCAGACAATGTCGTGGGGGAGGGTGGAGGAGGGGCCATACTGTACCTGGTCCAACAGACATCAGCTTGACATGTTTCCTCCTCCAGCTGCCATGATGGTCTTCTCTTTTAACTCTCTTGTGGAGTGGTCAATTTCCCTGACCCCTGGCTTTAGCTCAGGATCTTTTCTGGGCACCCAATATGTTCTTCCTTCAATAATCCCAATTCAACTCTGGCCCATAGTTCCTGCTTCCAAAGTGTACAGCCACACCCTTGATGTGGTCAGCATCAAAGTGGCCGAGGAATCAAGATCCACCCTCCTCAGAAGGCAGCTGGTGGAGATTGGTCAATAACACACACACTCTCTCTCTTCCTCCTTACACACACACAGAGTACTTTCTACTGCGGTGTGTGTGTGTGTGTGTGTGTGTGTGTGTATATATATATATATATATATATATATATATATATATATATATTTAACAGAAAGTTCTTTTAGCCAGATGCTCATTCGCTGAGAAGTAGGTAAGCATCATGCTGAAGAGTTTAAGCTTTAGAATAGAAGTTTGCAGCCCTGCTCGGCTGCTTTCTAACTATGGAAACTTGGAGAGAAGTCACTGAACTGTTCTAAGCCTCAGTTTCCCCAGCTGTCTAATACTAACATCTGCCTTATGAGGATGGACTAAATCAATCCCTGAGTCAGTGGCTGGCACATAGTAGTCAAACAATAAATACCAGCTGCTGTTATTATTATTGGACAAGACTGTGGATCTGTCAAGGTAAGAACAACTTAACAGCCATTCACCGATTAATTGTTAGGCACCTACTATGTGCCAATCACGGCTAGATGGTGGGGCTTCATGGTGAACAACTCCCTACACAGTTCCTGCCTGGTGAGTGAAATAAAATGATAGAGTAGGCAAAGTGAGATTTCAAGGAGGCTTTACTTCTTCAGGGAGCAGTGACTTTGGTTTAAACTCACTCTTTATTCAAATCAATAAATACATTTTACAAATCAACTTTGTACCGTAAGGCCTGGGTGGCCCTGCTTTCTGCCCTCAATCAGGCCTGGTGGGAGCTGGTGTGGGGTGAGTGCTTGCATCTTGAGGTCCAGAGCACACCCAATGGGAAGCCCACAGCTGGGCCACCTGCGGAAGCGCTCCCTCCCCTAACACCTGAGTGTTTCCCCAGCTGGGCCTGAGCAGGGCCTGCCCCCGTTTTGAGGAAGTGGATTGTTACACTGTCTTTGTCTGGTTTTATGTCCTCCAGAGCACGGAGACCACTGGGACCAGCAACTCCACTTCCCATCAGTGGGGATGTCTGTAAGAAAGAAGGTCAACTGACATTAATTAGTTCTTAAAACATTCTGGTGCACTATGGGGTGTGGTAGGGAGGAGAAGCCAAATGCCTTTAGGAAGCAGAGACTCTGGTCTCGCCCTCCAGTGGACAGCCTTTATCTCTGACTGCTGTATGTGACGTGCTCCCTCTCACCACAGGCATCCTTGCAGGCTGTCCTCCTGGGCCCTTGCCTCCTCTGTTCACCTGACCCCTATTCAGCCTTCAGATCTCAACACTGTGCATTTCCCCCAGGAAGCCATTCCCGACCCCTAACTCTTCACCAAGTCCCCATATTTCAAGCTCTTGAAGCATTTCACAGCAGTGATTGCAATAGAAACTTTAAATGTATTCATGGTACAATTCAAATGATGTTGACCTTCCCTCTCATGGTGCAATCGCTGCATGTCACCCATGAGCCTCAGCACCTAGGCAGATGCCCAGGAGATTCTGGGTGAGCACTTGTTGAGTGCATCCTTGATTGAATGGTTTCTAGCTCAGACACTGCTCAGCTGTGGGCTGCTGGGCCATTTATTTCTTCTCAACCTGTAAAACGGGAGCTCTGTTATCTACTGTGAGCCTGGTGTGTTAAATGAGGTAACAGCCAACACGGGTGCTCTCCACTCTTCAACACTTGCCTTCTATGCAAGGACTTTTGGGTTGTTGATGAAACTGGTGAATGATCAATAACTGCTATCATGGTGTAACACAGGTCTGCTTTGCCACTAATTTGAAGTGTAATTCTGGGTAAATTTTGTTATATCTCTGGGCCTCTCCCTATGCAAAATGAGAAAGTAGGAGTGGGGATTTTCCTAGGTCCTCCAATCAACAGAAATCCTGTGTGGTATGGATGTGTGCTCAATGGGCAGATCATTGCTTGGGACCTGGTTGAGTTGGGAAGAAAGAGAGCAAGGACTTCCTGAGCATTTCCCTAGGGAGGTGGTGGGTTGGGGACAGGGAGGCTTTCATATCAAAATCTATGGGGCCAGCCCCACCAATGCTGAACCTAGGTCCTCACATTTCCTGTAGGATCAGTAACCCACTGACTCTTAGTTTCTTCATCAATAAAATGGGCATATCAATTGTTTTGACTTCATGGTTGGCTGCAAGGTTAAAAGATTTGATGTATTCAATATACAAAGGAAACTTGTACCCTGAAACAAAGAAACCAGTGTTTGTCTTCTGTGACACTGTATCGGGCACCATTCTAAGTGCTATCAGGCCTCATCATAAAGTCAAGATGACTCTGTGAGGTACTTAATGCAATCATATTTCTTTTATAGATGAAGAAACTGAGGCACAGAGTAGACAAGTATCTTGTTCAAGGTCACAGTTATTAAACGATAGAGATGAAATCTGAACCCAAACGAAAGGGTCTCAGCAAAGTGCCTAGTGCACAGTAGATGCTCAATAAATGTTTCTTCTTTTCCTTGGATGTGCCATGTCTATTCTTCAGGGTATCATCAAAAAGGTAAAATAAAGAAAATTTTTTTTAAAAGTGGGAGAGGAGTAAGAGGTTGAGAACTTTTAGATAATCAACTGGTGAAAGAATTTGAGAGACAGAGGAATTTCACTTGTTAATTCAATATGTGTCACTGAGCAGTAACTGTAATAGGCCATGGAGACACAGACAGATGGGCTCTTACCCCTACTCATGGAGGCAGGGAGATCACAAACAGCACATGCCCCCAACACAGGGTGTAAGAGCTATGATGGATGTGTCCAAAGCCCCGTGGGCACCACAGAAGGAACTAATTCTACTTGGGGCATTAGAGGGATATTTGCCAAGGAGGAATATCTGTACTGGATTTTGAAGGTTGACTAGGAGTTCACTAAGTAGGAAAAGAGGATAAGCATTCCTGAAGACGCCAAGTCTAACTTATGAATGCCATGCCACATAAATCCTGTAAGCATGAAGAACTCTCAGTTGTGAAAATCAATGAAACACAAAAGGAGTCAGTGTGGATCTCAAGGTTCACGGTGTCCAGGCCCCTGCTCCTCATCCCCAGCCGACTTGTTGTTTGGAACTGTTCTCTAGAATTCCCCAAAGTTCCCCTTTTCCAACTTACTCTCAAAGACTCCTTACCTTCTCCAGAGGTGACCTCACAGGCGGGGCCTTGGAAACCCAGAGGGCAGATGCAGTCACAGCGTGAACCTGAGGAGACCAGGTGGAGAGAGTATGAAAAATACCATGTGGAGCAGAGCTCCCCAGCTCAGCCTCCCGCGTGGCATCTCCATTAGGTGAACACAGGGCGAGCACTGACTTGAATGGTTTGCGTCAGGCAGGTTCCAATGCAAGAATACCTGCTCCTTCCTGGAGGGCCCTTTGGTCATAAAGGATGTGTGGAGTCACCACGGGGAGGTACATGGGGTTGGTGAGGAAAAGTACTCCTTAGCTGACATTTGACCCATGTCTATAAGGCTTCAGGATCAGAAGTCCTCATGGAGACACAATCATCATTTGCCACAAGGAATCACCAGCCTCTGCTTGAGTACCCCTACAGATGGGGAACTCACTACCCTTACCTGGCTCACCCTGTCTTTAGCCAGTTCTGAGACTTTGGAAGTGCCTCCTCATGTTAATCTGTAATCTGTCCCCTTGGAGTTTCTCTCATCTGCTCCCACAGAATCCCGTTACAGGACTGTCCTTCAAAGGTCAGGCCCTTGGAACATGCCACTCTCTGGCACCTCCACTCTACAGTCTCAGGTTAGGATGCTTCTACATTCTAATTCTGTGCAAAGCAAGGAGGATTTCAGCAACCCCAGATCAAAACCTGGAGCTGATGAGCTGATCCACTTCCTGTGGAACTGACTCTCATGGGAGGTCAAATGTCAGCTCATGTCAGATGTGCTGTGGCAGGACTCCCAGGCTGGACCCCCTCACTACATCTGCTTTGCCCATATCCTTTCTGTCTGAGAAGTAGAAACATCCAGTTAGGCAATGGGAACAACTGGAATCCTCCTCCTGGAGAGCACTTCTCAGTCCCCTCTGCAGGGCTAGTTCCTTCCACCTGCACTAGGCCCTGACTCCAGTTGGCTCCCTGGTCTGGGGCTGGCTCCTCATGTCCTGTTTGGAGTGCTGAACTGGACTCTTGCTCAGAGTCTGACCAGCCCATCACCACAGGAGCAGAAGTTCCCAGCCCACCTTTCCTTCCCAGTTTGCCTCGCCCCTTGCAGCCACTCCAGACGTGACCCTTGAAGTCCACGGCCAATTTCTGCTGGGCCATCTTTGCTGCTGCCTTCCAATCTTCTTGCCATGTATTGATCAGAACATGCACAGAGGCTTCCTCCCACTCAGCCCAGGCCTTCTTCCTTGACAAGAAGAGGTTCTCTGAGTCTTTAGCCGTTCTTTGCTTTTGGCTTCAGCTAAATGCTATTGTCACCCACTGTGGCCCTGAAGGCTGGGACCTAGGTATGTTGATGGTCAGAGGAGTAGCTCCTGGGTGGTCTGCATTCTAACTTCTTCTGAAACAGAGTTGGGCAAATGGACCCAAAGCCAGCTTCCTTCAGATGATGGCTTCTAGCAGGGACCCTGGTGACCTGGAAGAAGTACCTTTCAGGACAGGAACTCCATTCCCTTGGCAGGGAGCACAGTGGCAGGAGCTGACTTCCCTCTGGAACTCCTCCAGAGCCTGCTTCATGTTCTGCCTCACTGTGCTGGAATAGGCAAAATCCGTGGCTGTCACCAGCTCATACAGAGGCTCTGCCTGGGAAGAAGGAAAGCATTTATTTGGAGAGAAGGCATTCATCACATTGAGGCCCAAAGCAAGTCTACCCAGGAATGGGCAGAGGGTCAGGGCAGGGAGATTGCCGGTGGACTCCTGCGGAACTGGACCGATGCTACAGCACCTGAATGGAGGCCCAATCCCTCTCTGCCTCCATGTCACCCAATACGTGCATGTGAACTCATTCAGATTCTGGCCAACAAACACTGATACCTACTAGGTGCTAGACACTGAACATTGAATAACATAATCTCCACTCTCTAGGAACTCAGAATCCAAACATACCAATCAGTGATTACAGATGGTCTGTGACTTAGAATTTTTCAATGAAAGTGACTCATATTCAGTACAAACGGTACTTTTAATTTTGACCATTTCCTGGACTGGCCATCTGCCATACAAAACTCCCTTGTAATCCTGGACAGTGGTGACAGCAGTTCTGAGCCCAGCTCCCAGACAGCCCTGAGGTCAGGAGGAGAACCTCTGACACTTTGCATCGCACTGTGTGGCCAGGCTAGGATGCTCGGCAGGTTAGGGATGTGAGATGCATTTGTGACCTAGGATACTTGTAATTTATGAAGGGTTTATCTGGACATCGCCTCATGGTAAGTTGAGGAGCATCTGTACCGTGTGGTGGTTACAGCCACCTCACAGGAAATGGGTGGCGAGGCGCAGGTGAGACAGGAAGGACTGCATGTTCATCTGTCTTTGGTGAGGAGGTGACTTTCTAGCATGTTTTTAAGAGTATTTTAGAATTATTGTCCCCACATCACTCTCCCTTCAAACCTACAGAATCATTTCCGTCATGTCAGAGCCACAATCAGGAAGCCTCTCCTGAGCTCTAAAGCTCACCGAGCACCTTCCTTCCACTAAACACTTGGGATACTCATCTGGTACAAATTCTGTCTTTGAGTAACTTTTTTAAAAATGTGGCATTTATACACCATGGAGTATTACACAGCACTAAAAAATGACAAAATCATAGAATTTGCAGGGAAATGGATGGCACTAGAGCAGATTATGCTTAGTGAAGCTAGCCAATCCCTAAAAAACAAATACCAAATGTCTTCTTTGATATAATGAGAGCAACTAAGAACAGAGCAGGGAGGAAGAGCAGGAAGAAAAGATTAACATTAAACAGATACATGAGGTGGGATGGAAAGGGAGAGAAAAGGGAAATTGCATGGTAATGGAGGGAGACCCTCATTGTTATACAAAATTACATATAAGAGGTTGTGAGGGGAATGGGAAAATAAACAAGGAGAGAAATGAATTACAGTGGATGGGGTAGAGAGAGAAGATGGGAGGGGAGGGAGGGGGGATGGTAGAGGATAGGAAAGGTAGCAGAATACAACAGTTACTAATAGGGCATTATGTATAAATGTGGATGTGTAACTGATGTGATTCTGCAATCTGTATTTGGGGTAAAATTGGGAGTTCATAACCAACTTGAATCTAATGTATGAAATATGATATGTCAAGAGCTTTATAATGTTTTGAACAACCAATAAAAAAATAAATTAAAAAAAAAACAAACAAAAAAAATAAATAAAAAAAAATAGAAAGGATTCCATAATCTACATTACTTTAAACAGTTTAGAAAAATTATGAAAGTTAGAGATAGTGAAAGAGAAATCAAAATGGTTATAACCCTGAAAACATTAAACATACAAATAAAATACCACAAGTAAATTTACAGAGATAGACGAATTACTGAAAATGTGTTGAATCATCAACAATATTTTATTGTTCAAATTTGCCTGGAGCATGAAATAATTTACAATACAGTATATCTACACAAGACCAAGAAAGATAAAACAGAAAGCATGTATCTATTGAAAAAGACTCTAAAGTTCAAATTTATTTTTATCATTTATAGATATTGAGATAGCAATAATATGTGTTTTAATGATAGATGAAATATAAAAAAA
This sequence comes from Marmota marmota marmota, assembly GCF_001458135.2. Classification (NCBI taxonomy): domain Eukaryota; kingdom Metazoa; phylum Chordata; class Mammalia; order Rodentia; family Sciuridae; genus Marmota; species Marmota marmota. The sequence continues at coordinate 9,409,624 of NW_026000082.1, read as the reverse complement.
TAAAAACTTTAAAATTTTTAATGACTTCATACTATACCATAATAGAATACACTACTTTCTTGATAAAAGTAATTTTATTATACACACTCCTATATACCATTATGCTATTAAAGCCAAACAATCTGAATCCAAATGGAGTTTGCAGATTCTATTTGTTGCAGCTTATATATGAACATATAATTTTGGTAAAACAAAGTCATGAATTGTTATTTGTTATATTCCATGAAATCTTCTGAAGATTTTACATATACACATTTACATACTCACATATGTACATATGTGTGTGTTTGTATGTATACAAAAAAAAAAATTTGTACCAGATATTGAACCCAAGGATGCTTAACTACTAAGCCACATCCTCAGGGAGACCCCGGGGTCTCATGAAGTTGTTTAGGGTCTCTTTATGTTGCTGAAGCTGGCTTTGAACTTGCATTCCTCCTGCCTCAGCCTCCTGAGCTGCTGGGATTACAGGTGTGTGCCACTGCGCCAGGCTTGACTACTTCTTTATTGTCATTAATTTTTTTTTTTCATGTCAGAAGCCTCTTGATTTCTGCCATGACTAGACTGTAAGCTTGTGGAGTTTAGAGCCAGGCACTGCTCAGCTCTGTGTCTTGAGGATGCACTCTGCAGCTCAGTAAGGAAAATGCATGAGGGGGGTGGGATGCCTCTGTAGGGTGATGGATCTCAAGGTAATGGTTGTAGGCAAGGAGGAGCGCACACGGCTGTCAGAGACAGAGTGGCAGAAACAGGAGATGCTGGTCCCTTGATGGACTTCATAGTGAGCACGAGGGAGAAGCCACAGATGGATATGGTGCCACAGTTGAGACCATGATGAGAGGAACATTCCAGAGAGGTAGTTTAAAATGTTCAGTTCCAGGCTGGGGGTGTCGTTTTGTGGCAGAACGCTTTCCTAGCATGTGTAAGACTCTAGGCCATTCCCACTAGAGTGTGTGCACACACAGACGCACACAGAGTTCAACTCCACTTGGCTGAAGTGTCAGCTCCTATCCAGAGCCAGGCTCCTCTCCAGATTTTGTTTGTGATCCTGACCCAAACCAGCTCTGGAGAGCTTAGGGTCTGTCTAAATGCAGGCAATCATGCTTAATAGAAGCCTCCAGAGGGAAGAAAATTGCTTCCATTTCTTAATGCATCCGATGCTGACCTTCGCTCCAGTGGGCAAAGCAAGGCAAGCCCCTCGGTGGTCCCATTGTCTCACTGCTTTGTGGTCAATGAATTGATCCAGAAGCTGCTTGCAGAGTGGTCCAGCCTGCTGGCCGCACATGTTGGGGGCTAGGAGGGAGGAAGGGGGAGCTTGTTTTACACCCGTGAAGAGCTCCTCCAACAATCTGCCTTTGCTTCCAAGCACCGTGGAAGACCACCTTCACCTCCGTGGTATCTCCCTGCAAACTCCGAGACTGCTTCCAGGGAGTGAGGCGAGTCAGCAGCCAAACCCCAGTCAGTCTTCCACATACACTATGCTCCAGCGGCCATGTGGGGGTTGACAAACAGACCCATGCCATCCTCACATGGCAGTAATTATTAGCCTCGTTTTCAGACAAGGGTAGGTAAATTGATCGAAGTCACACAACTCATAAAATGGCATCACGAGGATGCTAATCCAAAGCCTGTGTTTTTCCTGCTTGTTTGGGATGACAATTGATTAAAAAAAAAAAAAGGCTTAGTTATTCCCCCCAGGGTTCTTATAAAATTTTCAGACTCCAGTGGTTTGCTTTGGAACTCATCAGCAACTCTGCAGAATTCCCCATCTCCTTTTTAAACTCTTATGTCAGTGTGTCCATTCTTAGATTCACTGTTTCTTTTTGCTTTTTTCCCTTCTCTCCTCCTTCCTTTCTCTCTCCCTTTCCCTCCTTTCCTCATCCTCTTTCCTCTGCACCTCTCAATTCGAAATATTCAATTGGTCCTTGGGTCCTTGACATATCTAGCCTTGCAAACATTTTATTTATCCCATTGCTGGAAGGAGATGATGTTAGTAACTGCTCAACTCCATGCAGTTCTTTCTCTAGAGTGGACTGTGGCTCTCTTCTGCATAACAAATGGCTGTTACCATAGCTAGCATCTCTAAACTGCTCAGGGTAACACTTGACACACACTAGCCAACAATCTTCACAGCCACCTTGGGAGTGGGTAGTCTTCTATTTCCCCATTGTCCAGATAAAAAAGCAGAGGCACAGAAAGTTAAGTAGTTGATGGAAGGCACATAGCCAGTAAGTGGCAGGAAGGAATTGAACTGTTAAGATGTCCTGCTCTGTTTCCTGTAGTGATTCTATGTCGACAGGTGGATGACAGATATTTACACCCAATCGGTGCACGAGTGCAATTTTATAGCCCACTTTTTTTTTTCGCTTACTATAATATGAACATTTCCCCACATGATTCAGTAGGCTTTGATAAAATAAATGCCTTTTCATGACTTCAGAGCTTCCTGCTGTATGAATCACAATGTATTCAGCTCTTCCATGGTTGAGCCTTTGAGATGTTTCCTTTTTTCTTTTCCCTTTTGCTACTACAAATAACCAAACCTGACATGTCTTTCTACTGACATCTTCATCGACTTTTCAAATTAGTTCTTTGGTAGATTCTTGCATTTGGGGTTACTGGATCTAAAGCTACAAAGGTTTTTTTTTTTTTTTTTTTTGAATATTTTGGAGGTATCTGTTTCTGTTCTTTTCCTAAAGAGTTGGACCAAATTATATTCCCACCCTGTCACTCCCATTGGCTTTGAATATAGACTTTTAACCTTTGTCAACTTGATAGGTTAAAAAATAATTTATTGTACTTGTTACTTTAGGTTTTATATTTATTAAAGAGGTTAGCTTTTGCGTATCAGCCAACTGGGGTTTCATTTCCTTTGAGATGTTTCTTTCTTATAAACTGTATCATTTCTCACATATTAAGAATTCCACTTATGGCAAAATATGCATTATTATTATTATTATTATTATTATTATTATTATGCTGTCTGCCACTTAATTATACTCAATTGTACTCATAGTTTCCTGGTTTGAAATTCAGAATTTATTTTGAGGGGTGACATCTATCAGTTCAAATCTGATATCATTTTACCAGGCAAGTGCTAGTGTATCGTATTTTAAATTTTCTCTTGATTGGAGTAATTTGCTTTTAGAAATCTATAAGTGATTTTTCTTTAGAAAGATATGATGGTCATTTTAACCGATTACTGAGTATTTCAGCTTCTTTCCCTTCTAGGCATCTGGTGGGGCTACGGTTCTTCAGAGGCAGGTTTGCACACAATAGGGCTGCCTCCTTAAAGCCAGGTTTGCAATGTGAGTTGTTCTGACCAGTGAAAGGCAGGTAGACGACTGTCTTCCAAGCAGAAGCTTTCAGAGTAGAGGGAGGTGACTTCTTGCTCTCCCCTAACCGTGCTGTGGTGATCTTGGGATCACATGACAAGATAATCCCCTCATTTGGATCCCTGAGTGACCACCTGGAGCAGAGTCTTTCAACCAACACTTCTTGGAGATGACATGGATGAGAAATAAGCTTCTATTGGACTAAACAACTATGATTTGGGGGTTATTTCTCTGCAGAAAGATCTAGGCTATCCTGATCTCCATATGAGCACTGTTTACTACCATATTTTTTTTTCCTTCTATCCTGGGTGTGCCAATGCTCCTGTGTATCAGCCTGGGTCCCAGCCCACAACCTAGGTTCCCTGACTACTGCAGAAATGTGCATGGATGATAGACCTTGTGAGTAGGATTGCCAGTTAAATATAGGATTATCAGTTATATTTGAAAGTCAGATAAACAACAAATAATTCTGGGGGGATATGTATATTCCATGCAATCTTTGGGAAATGCTTACACTAAAATAAATTTATTCCTAGTCTATCCAAAATTCCAATTTAACTGGATAATCCTGAACTTTCCATTTGCTAGATTTGGCAATCCCTTTCTGGGACTCTTTCATTATCTCAAAATGTCTTTGAAATTCTTTACCCATTAAAGACCATTTCACCGGGTAACAAAATTTTCCTTTAAGACCTAATAGTTGGTGCTCTCTTCTCTTCAGGCATTTTCTGCTGCAAATACTTCCAGGACCATTTGACTTTGACTCCTGTCGATTATATTTGTTCCTAAAAGTAAAGCATCCCTCCAGGATGGGTTTCAGGATCGTTTTGTTTTCGGTACTTTCACTTAGTTTTCAGTGAGCTGTTCATTTTGTATTATCAGCTCAGGGAAATTTCTCCTATTACATGCCTGATTAATGTGTCCTCACATTTAATCTTGTCTCTTTCTCAGGCAGGAGTCTTTGTGTTTTCAGTTTCCACTTCTGTACTCCATCCATCATATTTCTTTTCTGTCATTGTTTTAATCTCTTTGTCTTTTGTTTCTGCATTATAAGAACATTTTTTTATAGCACTTCCACATCACTGACTCAATTTTCTGCAGTGTCAATTCTGTTCTTTATAGTTTCCAATGTAGGTTTTAATTCTGCTATTGTGCTTCTGGTTCCTACATTCAGCCACTTTCCTTTTATCTGATTAGTGTCTAAACATCTCAGTTTCTATTTTTATTTCATAAATTCTTCATTTTCTTGAATTTTATTATCATCACAAAGCAACACATTTAAAAATTTCTTTCTGTTTTTCCACCTTACAGACAAACGCTCATTTTCTGCATCTTGAACCTAATTTCGAAACTTTGTGTTCAAAAATCTCTTTATATGTCCGTATGTCTTAACTCTTCTTTGAATGAGGCATCACCTCTCCCTGCCGGAAGTTTACCAGCAAATAGCGTGAATGGGTGCTTCTGTGGGCTCCTTCCCTGTCTATCTGATATCTACTGAAATCCTGTTTCAGATCTTAATCTTAAGGACTCATGAATGTCCTCAAGTCTTAGCCAATGCTCATGTGCTTAGGAAATGCTTATCTAGTGAGCTCTGCTGTCCTGAAAATCAATCATCACCCCAGCTGCCTGGTCAGCAGGCTCTGCAGAGAAGAGTTATCTTGAGATACTGTGAAACCATCCCCAGTTTTCTCTTTCCAGAAAGAGTGCATGAAAGAGGTCACAGCTGGGGGTATGTTTGCAGCATGGGTTAGGAGGTATGGGGTAGGGGCACAGAAACACTCTACCTCCTTGCCTTCCCCTCTGCCTCAATGCTCCTGGAAAACATCTCTGACCTCCCCACCCCCACTCCTTCCCCACCACACTGCACACTTGACACTTGATGCTCTGATGTGCACGCAGCTAATGTTCAACCTTGCTGAGTGGCCAGGGCCTTCTTTGTGTGTTCAATTTTATTTTTTTTTTTAATTTGGATAAGATATTTCAGTTAAAACAAACAAACAAACAAAACCAGGAACTTATTTTCCCATAAATTCTCTGTTCTTTTCCATGCCCAGCTGTGATGCCAACCAATGTCACCATGGCATCAGTCAAGCCTAGATTTTTCTGGAGCTGCCTGTAACCCATGGCTGACTTCATCCTTCCTGTGATCACCAGCAACTATGTCCTCAGGGTCACTGCTGAGCAAGTGCAGAGGAGAGGATGTGAATGGCAGCCTTTTTGTTCTGGAGAAAAACCCTGCATTTGACATGCAAATGAAGATACTGGGGAAAAGTGCCAAGGTCTGGGACTGCAGAGTATCTTGTCAGAGCTCCAGCCTCTCAGTCCCCCTCCTTGACTCAAAAGGGACTCTCCAGGGGTTGGACAATGGCCCATCATACAGACACACTGTGGGTACCATGCAGAAGTCCCCACAGGCGAGTACGTACCTGTGCTGATGTGTGTGACAGTGTTTTTCTAACAAATGTCTTTCCAGTTTAAGGTTGTCAGACTCCTCTTGTTTGGAGTGACAGTTGGTTAGGATCATTATTTTTTTTTTCCCACTAAGCCCACATTATATACCATGTGTTCTCTAGCTGGTAGAAAACAATTCAAGTCTCCTCTCTGAACCTAGCAGAGCTTCTTGAGCAACTGAGGATGGATATACCTTCTCTTGATTTGATCAGTCATGAAAGTAGATAAACATACTTAGTTGGTAGACCATTGCAAATTAGAGGAAATAACACCCTTACAGCCCCTGGCTGAATGTCATGTACCCAGCAGGTACTCTGAATATGTTAGTTACTATCATGATGCCTCATCCTTTCCTGTAAGCTAGTTGTCCATGCGTGCATCTTACTGTTCATCCTAGACTGTATTTTCCATCTTGGTATCTTGGGTTTTCCTCCAGCACCTTCCTCACTTCCTGAACTATCACAGTGGAACTTAGCCACTGTTTGTTGGTTGAATGGATAAATGTTTAAATAAACAAATGACTGAATGAGTGATTCCTTGATGAAATGGAAAGAACATTAATTTAAGAAGGGTAGAATCAGAAGCTGGTTGCTAATTTCCTTTAGCAACTTAGGGACCCGAGGAGGGAGCCAGGGGTCTCTAGGTGGTACCAAGTCATGTGTTCTAATCTTTTCTTTCTGGATATCATTTCTGCTGTCAAGGATGTGCCTTAAGAGTTAGAGCCTGCATAGATCTCATCTCTGCATTCTATGCCCTGGCTCATGGTGGGCCCTCCGAAGCTGTGTTCTGATAGAGGCAAGGGTGAGTAGAGTGGCTGTGTGTACCTTGATTTTTGTGATGGCTGGGCTGTACTGCACGGCGTCTCCCCACTCCTGCATCAGGTCGGCTGTCGGCAACTCCTTGTAGGCCAGGGTGGTGATGTGCTCACTTGCTCCTCCTCGTACAAGGACCACCAAGTCCTCCACCATGGTGTTCCTCTTGTTTCTATCTGGAATGAATGGATAGGAAGGGCTGGAAATTCATCAGAGGATCCACTTTCACACCTTGAATTCACTGCTGCCCATTGAACAATTCGGGTACCATAATTTCTCTGGCTTGCTTGGGAGACGTGGGAGAACAAGACACATCCCTGCCTGCAAGGGAGGCATTGTGTATGGAGCAAAAGGAAAGCTCACCCAGTCACAGATCACACAAGCTGGGGGCAGGACAAGGAAGGGACATTTACCTTGAGCATCTTAAATGCCAATTACTAAGTTAGTGTATGGAAGATAGCTAGGTAGAGAGATGGATGATAGAAGGCAATAGATAGGTAAATAGAAGGATGTAAGGTAGGGAGGTAGGCAGATAAAAGGCAAATAGATAGATTAATAGATTGGGAAATGGTTGATAGATGATAGATAGCAAGCAGGCAGGCAGATATATCTTCCTCTAGGAAGTCCACCCTGATACCCTACACTGGATTCAGTCATGTCATTACTACTTTTGTTGATTGCTTACCTCTTAAGAGCACTGTAAAGATAGAGATTTAATCTAATTCATTTTTGCATGTTTAGCTGGCAAAAGTAGCTTGCAACACAGTAAGAGCTTGGTGCATTTTTGTTGGGTAGATTCCTGTTGAAAGTGAAATTTTTGCTGCCTTCAAAAGCCAGTGCTTAGCTTAAAAGGAGACTGGCACCAGGAGCTCCAGGGAGGGGGAAGTGATTATAAGCTTGGAAGTCCCATGCCCCTGCCTCTCACCTTTGATTTCATTCAGAATCCTGTTGCATTTATTTTCTGATATACCCAGTTTCACGTCGACTTTTTTGATGGTTACACCAAATTTGAAATTTTCTTTGGCACAGTCATGGACATCATTAAGAGAAAAATCTGAAGGAAGCAAGGAAAGAGGTCTATGGTCTAAGAGGTAATTCACTCTGTCCCTTCCCCTGTGATGACTCTAGAGGCCTAACCCTTCCCAGATGTCACAGGGACTTGGGTCACCACCATGATGATGGAAAATACAGGCAGCTACTGGTAGCAGAGCAGAGGCTTTATAAAGATCCTCAACTTTCGGGTTCAGCCTCCTCCTAAGACAGGATTTTTGCTGCCTTCAAACTCAGTCATCTCTAAGAATTTCACTCCTTATCATGCCAGTAGGTAGTGATTCAGTGAGTACAGAGGTTGCTGCAGCCTGGCCACCTTCACTAACCCATGCTTCTTTAATGTTTAATAAAATAGGAAAAACTTGTTACTAGTAAATTGAAGAAATGCATATACAATGTCTGGTATTGTACTTCGCAAAGAAAAAGGGACATTCTCCCTATGTTTCTTCATATTTGGACTCTTGCCTACTTCTCCCTAATTCTCCCCCAGGCATCCTCTCCTAGTCTTGCTGAAATCTCAGATACGACTTGAAGGCAATTTCAGTAGCCCTGTGAGGCTGGTACAGAGAGACAAGAGCAACTTTAACCACTAGGATTTCCAGAGATATGGGTCCAAAGCATATTCCTGAAACAGGAATCCCCTGCAACATTAGCAGGTGTTACAAGAAAGAGTGCTTCTGTGGTCATGTACATGTGACCTCATAGAGAGGTGATTTCAATGCAGGACACTGGTGACACTCCACAAGTGAGAGTCACCAATCATACATTGTCCTACAGTTTTGGAACCACTGATATGGAGGAAGGTGCTCCTGATCTTGGCAAGACTGAGGTTGTGCTGACATAAATTTACATTATATACCATGTGTCCTCTTGCAAGTACATTGGATTTATAACTAAGCCCTGGCTCTGCCACTGAAGTCTATGTAAGGGTTTCACTGTGGGATTGAATACAGGATTGGAAAGCAAGACTCAAAATGGAGACATTCCCAGTTGGAAAGATGTCAGATATCTGCCTAGAAGGTGGATTATAGGGGCGGGATGGGGGTTGGATACTAATTGGGAGACTATAATGATAATCCGAGAACTTGTTACTGAAAGTGTGATCTGTGGACCAGCAGCAAGCATCAGAATCATCTTCAGGCTTATTAAAAACGCAAAATTTCAGATCTCACTCCAAAGCTACAGAATCAGAACCAACTTCTTATAAGATTTGTCCATAATTCACATGCCCATTACATTTTGAATGTGAAGCCCTAGCCTCAGAGTGAGTTCACAGTAGTAATAGTAAAAACGGGATTGGAGGTATAGCTGAGAGAACTTACTAATAGATTGGAAGGAAAGAAAAATAATTGAGGTTGACTCTAGGCTTGAGCCACTGGTTAGATGATGGGATCATTTCTGAGATGTGGAAAAACATATTGGGTGGGGGGAATATTCCAAGTTTTCTTTGGAGCATGTTAAGTTTGTGATGGTTGTTAGATATTCAAGTGGAGTTACCAAGGAGGCATTTCAACGTAAAATAAGCTGTTGGGTACAGGTAAAATTTATATACTTATCCAGGATAAATATATAAATTAGGAGCTATTTGCATGTTAAAGGTATTTAGAGCCATGAGACTGGATGTGACCAGACAGAGAGAGTAGGTATATAAAAGATTGACATTAACAAGTCCAAAGAGGAGGAGAAAGCTGTAAATGTGACAGTGTCAGTGTAGTCCAATAGGCAGAAGGAAAACTGGAAGACCAACTTCTAATCTTCCCCCAACCACCGGTATGAGAGTCTTCCCATCAACCTGTCACTCATGTGCCCCGTCAGGCAAGCCACAGTCCCTCAGGCGGTGTACCTGCTCTCTCCATGGCCTCTTGGTTCAGAATGAGCGTGTATTCATAAATGCCCCCAAGCCCAGCCTCTGTGATGTAGTGGGTCCCAAAATCGCGGAAGAGGTCTCTGTATTCCCCATAGCTGTACTCCAGGGGCAGGAGCTTGACTTGCTGAAGGAATTCATGATGGAGCATGAGGTTTCTGGATTTCAGCTTGTAATGTGCTCCTTCAAGGTCAGCGCGTGCGTGCAGAAACTTACTTTTCTAAATGAAATACCAACATGGGAAAACCAGACCTTTAAAGTTAGGAATCTGGAACGAGAAGATGAACTTTACAAATACCAGCCGGTGTTCTTAGCCCAGGGTCACCAGTCTTATGATTCCTTTAGGATATTTGAGAGAAGACGGCCTCTTTGACAAGTTTTGCAATTCTCATGAATATCCTGATGTCCTTTCCAGCTTGGGAAAGCTTGCTCTAAACCCCTCTCCTGACTGCAGCACCTTGGGACTGTGAAGGGTAACCAGAAGCAGGTGCAGCAGAGCACAGCTGGGGCACACGGGCTGCTCTGAAGGGAGCAGGGTTTGCTAATTTGCCAAAAAAAAAAAAAAATCTATTTGCTTACGTCTTTTAAAGTGTGTGAAGAAAAGCCACCCAAGAAGGTAAAAATGATAGGGCTGGGATGTAACTCAGTGGCAAAGCATTTGCCTCGCAGTCGCAAAGCCCTGGGTTTGATCCCCAGTTCCAAAAAAAGATTAAAAAAATTAAAAAAAAAAAAAACCCCAAACAACACGACAAAAAGTAAAAATGGTGTTTTAGGAAGGATAGATATGGTAGTGTGTGGCAGGAGTTGGCAAACTTCAGCCTGCATCAAATCTGCTGTGTGTTTCTGTAAATAAATCTTATTAGAACACAGCCATTCCCGTGAATTTATGTACTGGCTGTAGCTGCACAACAGCAGCGTAGAGTAGCTGCAACAGAGACCCTAGTGTCCTGAAAAATCTGAAATACTTCCTTTCTGGTCCTTTAGAGAAAAAGTTTGGTGTCATTTAGGTATGGGAAAAAATGAAAGTTAGATACCAGAAAAAGTATAAGCCTCTGGGAGGTATTCCTACCACCTGGGGTGAGAGGTCCCTCTCCTGGGGTGTAGGCAGAGGAAATGGCCAAGGGTAGAAGATATCTGTGAGGCCCATTCTGCTCCAATCCTGAAACCCTCAGCTCTGTGAGCCCTGAAGCGCTGCCTGTGGCTATCCCCCTTCCTGGCTTGATCTCACCCCTGCCAGGGGCTCAGGACTCATCCTTCTCCCTTTCCCCCACCTACCAAGCAATCAATAGGTACTCTGCTCATGACTTTCCCGAAGCTTTTTAAGTTGTGTCTCCTCTTTATGTGTTTATAAAAGTTGTCAGAATCAAAATGGAACAGATTGTGTGTCAACCTTAACAAAAAATAAATAAATAAAACTGAGAGTTATTAAAGAAGTGTCCTCATGCATGGTTGCCTAATAGTAGTAAACTATCCCAAAGACCCTGCCAGAATCACAACTTTGTGCAAAGGCTACATACAGCCTGACACAGAAAACATACTCCATCAAGGACATTTGACCTGCCATGGTCTCTTCCACTTTGGATTGGTGCCTCCTACGTTATGGATCCTTGAGGTCAAAGATTTTTGTTTTAAAATATCATATGTAATCCTGCTCATGATGGCTTGAAAATGCTTCCCCCAATCTCAACCTCCATGAAAGCCCATCTAGCATGGGATGACACTCGTACTCCATTGCGGTTGGCCTCTTCTACTTGACCTTGAGCACCGCAGGCAAGAGAAATTTATCACATATTTTATGGAGCACTGGGAGAGAGGAGTTAGAAGGCTCTTATGTCATGTGGCAGTCATACATCTTTGAGGAGATGGAAATGCTAATTGCCCTGAATTGATCATTACACATTGTATATTTGTACCAAATTATCACACTCTACCCCATAAATATGTGCAATTAAAAAAATTACAAAATATAGTTTTAAATGAGGAAAAAACCATGTGACAAATGTCTCTAGGTCCCAAGTCTCTAATGCAGTGCCTCATTCAATGTCAGCATCTTCTAACTGGCAGTTTGAACAGGGAGGTGAGTGGGGAGGAAGAGGAGAGAGGCCGGGGGACAATGAAAGCCACCCACTGCTCCCCTCCTGGCGAGGCAAGTTCCTTTCAGTCAGTCCCATCCTTCATTGCTACAGTTTAGTCTTGAACACCTACTAAGTGCCATTTGACAGTCTCTGTCTTGAAGCAGTGCACATCCCAGAACATGAGGACAGAGAAGCCAAGACATTCACAGTCTAACTAGTAGTGACTATCCACTTCCTCCTGGTTAGTATTTCAGCAGCAGGGACTCAGCCCCTCACCATTTTTTTTTTTCTCTCATATGAATCACTCTGGTCTTTCAGTTTTGATCTCTCCCCAACCCCCACTCTGATTCCTTTCCTATCGTATCATGCCCAGGTTGAAAATTCTCAGTGGCTAGGGATAAAAATGCACCTTCCTCTCCCTGGAACTCAAGATTCTGATTCAACTCTGCCCTCACCTGCTTCTCCAACATTCTATTCACTGCTGCCCCTCCCTTTACTATTTTTCTATCATCACTGGATTTGTCCTTTACCTTTGGGCAACAGGGCATAGACGACAGGGTTAGACGCAGCATTGGAAACACCTCTCTGCAGCACACGCATATGAAGGCGCGAACTGGGAGACAGGAAGACTGGTTAGTGGAGCGGAGCAGGAGATGGAAGGACCTGGGCTGATTCAGATGTAGTAGGAGTTAGGGTTAAAAAAAAAAGTAACAGAGAGTGGTGCTGAAGGACTGGTTACCAACAGATATGGGAAGGAAGCAGAAGGGGGAGCCAAATATGATTCTGCAGTTCTTAGCTTATAAAAGTGCCAGGGGGCAATGCCACTAACATAGGCTGAAAACTCAGTAGGTAGAGATGACCTTGGAGCGTGGGCAAGGCAGCCAGGTGAGGGGCTCAGGAGAGTGGATGGGGCAGTGCCGGAGTTCACAGAGAGGGTGGAGCAGGGATGAGGGCTCACGGCTGGTCCCCGCAGAGGAGCAAGTGAGCAGCAGATCACCCAGGGCGACAGCAGGGTGAGGAGGGAGTGAAGTAAAGAAGAGGCAGGGATGCTGAACCCAGAACGGAAACTGATAAGGAGCAGGAAGAAGGCAGGAGAAAGAGGAAAGAAATGGTGCCATCAGTGTCACCACAAGGCCCCGAGAAGTTAGAGAAGAAGTCTTGGGTGATATTAGAGAGATGGATTTCAATCTGAGTGTCTGTGACAGAAGTCAAATTGGAGTGGGTTAAAAAGTCTCTGGAGGTATTTTGGTCTGGCAAAGCTATATCCTAAGATTTCTGAAAACCAGAGGAAAAACCTTATTGAAAACCAATAAAACTATCTCATTCCAGTCCAAGTGGCAATTATCAAGAATATAACATGAACAATAAATGTTGGTGAGGATCTGGGGGAAAAATACACTCATACATTGCTGGTGGGATTACAAATTGGTGCAACCAATATGGAAAGCAGTATGGAGTTTCCTCAGAAAACTTGGAATGGAACCACCATTTGACCCAATTATTCCACTCGTCAGTTTATACCCCAAAGACTTAAAATGAGTGTACTATAGTGACGCAGCCACATCAATGTATACAGCAGCTCCATTCCCAATAGGTAAGCAATGGAACCAACCTAGGTGTCCTTCAACAGATGAATGGATAAAGAAACTGTGGTAGGTGTACACATTGGAATATTACTTAGTCATAAAGAAGAATGGAATTATGGCATTTGCCAGTACATGGATGAAACTGAAGACTGTCAGGCTAAGTGAAATAAGCCAATCCCCCCAAACCAAAGGCTGAATGTTTTCTCTGACATATGGATGCTAACACACAATAAATTGGGGGCAGGGGAAGAATAGAAACTCATTGGATTAGACAAAAGGGGAATGAAAGGAAGAGAGGGAAGATAAGAATAGAAAAGGCAGTAGAAGGAATTGGGCATAACTGTCCTGTGTTCATATATGAATAAATGAGCATTGTAACTCCACACCATGTGCAACCACAAAAAATGGGATCCTAATTAGAATAAGTTATTCTCCAGTTATGTATAATATGTCAAAATATACTCTACCGTCATGTATATCTAGAAAGAACAAATAAAACAAAATAAAGAGATAAAAATTTTAAGAGCCATAAAAAAGGAATTACAGAAAGCTTTTATTGACCCTTCTAAAAAATTAATGTCACACCAAACTATTTGCTTACAAAATGAATTTCAAGACAACAGAAATTCCATTGATTGTGAGGACTGGGAGTAATGAGGAATGCAGGCACATCTGTGGGCATGAAATTTCAAAGGAACACATGTAAGTTTAAAAGCAACAAATGGATACTTACCGTATGAGAAAATCGTTTGATTCTGCTAATATAATGTTTGCCTTGATTGCTTTTCTCATTAATGTCAAGTTCAACTATTTTAGGTATTTTAAAACCAAAGCTGAAAGAAGATTTTGCAGTAAATTTCTCTGTGACATTGTGCTCAAAATCTGAGTATGATTCATATTCAGTTAGTGCAAATTCATATTTCCCTTGAGTCTAAAAGAAGAGAAAAGAAAACATTTTTTTTTTCAAATTTCCTTTTACTCAAATCAGTTCAGTACATCCCATCAGATAGCCCCTGTATCCCTACAGTGTGCTAGAGCTGGAATAATTGCTCTGGATTCAGAAAAATCAGGGAAAATTTGAGTTTCCGCTCTCGGGGCTCTTGATTCAGCAGGAGAGACCTATTCCGTAGTAGGGTTCATACACAGGAGTTAGTGCTTGATTTGGATTTTGAGTGGCAGAAGTGTGGGGGACTATTCTGGGCTGTGGATTTGGCTTGAGCGTGGTGTTGGGAAGGTTTCAGGAACTGCAATGATGCTCAGGCCATTGAATCAGAAAATGCAAGAATGAGGGATGTGGACAGGTGTTGTGAGAGAATGTGCTGGTGTCACAATGTTGAAGCTTTTGTGTTACTCATGGCAAGCCTGAGGGCTTGATGCAGAGAAGAGCCAACAGAAAAAGCAATGGAGCTGGGCATGGTGGCCCACGCCTGTAATCGCAGCATCTCAGGAGGCTGAGGCAGGAGGATCTTGAGTTCAAAGCCAACCTCAGAAACTGTGAGGCGCTAAGCAACTCAGTGAGACTTTGTCTCTAAATAAAATACAAAATAGGGCTGGGGATATGGCTCAGTGGTCGAGTGCCCCTGAGTTCAATCCCTGGTACACACCCCCCCCAATAAAAAAAAATGTATGTATGGGAGCCTCAGGAAGCTCCTGATGGGATAGCATGGAGACAGTATGTCCTGCCTGGCCTGGGACCTGAGCCTGTATAACGAGTGGCTACGCCAAGGGCTCCCTCTTAAAAATGGAGGATGTGGGGCAGACTGGGCACCTTGGTGGAGGGTGTGTTTGGCTCTAGGCTATTTTCTTCTTTTTTGGCCAATAAGTTTTAGGAGCTGGGGGAAAAGGAAGAAGAGAAGCAGCCGAGAGGGAGTAGCCTAACCTCCAGAATTGTGTAGATTTAGAAATGAAGATCGCCATGAGATCCTCTAGCCAAACCCTCTGAGCAAACAGGCCCAGAGTGGGGAAGGAGCTTAGTGTAAGGTAAGCCTGGGACCAAGCGTGCTCTCGTCTGATGGCCGACAGCAAGTGTGTGCGTCACGGTAACACAGTCTATTCTAAACCCCACTCCGTGAGCTGAGCTTCAAGATGTGCACAGATGAATTGTAAGCACATGCTTGGATTGTGTAGCATTTTATAACTTGAAATGTTTAGACTAACGCCTGTTTTAATAGGCAAGCACTTGTTGGTCACAGTGGGAGTAACAAGAGTCAACAGGGACCTACCATTAAACCAGGAGCTGGGCTAAACCCATACATACATTCTTGGACTCCTCTCCTTTTTGCACACAGAGCCTTTATGACTTCCACGTTAAAGATAGGAAAATGGGGGCTCCAAGAACCTAGGACTACAGGGTGGCCAGCGGATGAGGCACCAAGCCTGTGTGACTCCAGATTCTGAGCTATGCCTCTGCCTTCGGGGGAGCCATTGGTAGGCTGCTGCTATCTCCACTGTGTACACATGTCAGTCATCCTCAGTGCAGTGTCCTGAGGTGGGGATCACCCACTTCACACAAGAAGAAACTGAATTCAAAGACAGAGTGATATGTCCCAGGCCACACAGCTAGAGGTTGCCGGGTCCTGATCCAGTGCTCCTTCACTGTCCCGCAGGCTGTCCCTTACCTGGGGGGTGAAGCTTTCCACGTTGTAGGGCTTCCTAAAGTTGGTGTTCAGAATATAATGTGGGGTGCATCCACCAGCGTAATACCTGTGATCAAGAACTGGGCCCTCCAAACTGTTGGTGAACAAATTTATCCTGTAAGAAAGGCAGAGAAGGGTTGGGAAGGTTAGATTTCAGGTTGAGACAGCTTAACAGGCAGACCCTCCCTGATAACCCTTAGGAACTGAGATCTGATTTTTGTTTAGAGAGAGGAATTCCATTAAGGGTCCCTGTTCCCTGTCCCATCATGCATCAATTACAACGATGTGTGTGATAAGAAGGCCTCATCCTTCCACCTACAGATTCAGCAGCTACAAAAGGTGGCAAGAAGGTTTGGTGAGTACCAGACCCGTTTGGCCCTATGTGACCTGGCTCTTCTGACCTCACCTGAGGATCGGGCCAACTTAGAGATCCCCAGAATCTTGGGAAACACACTGATTACAGGCACATCCTGGGAATCCATTCCCTCACTAACCACTTAGGAGGCTCTCCGCTAGCCCGGCCAAGGCTGAGGCCTATGGAGAAAACCTACCACGCAAATTGTCAGTGGGACTTGAGGGGAAGGGTTATAAAGTGCCTGACACGGTCACATCATGTGTGTGAAGAAAAGGTTCATCCCTGCCTTGAAGCAGCCATAGCAGTTTCCTTGTACAGCATTGCTAAGCTGGTCCTCCCGTGGCCCATGTCCATGGGATGTACTTCTGCAGCCACTCAGAAATGTCCCCAGAGAGCAGCCACAGGCACCCATTTACAATAGCCTTTTATTTTTTCTTCCAGAAAGGAAAGCATGGAACTGTTGGTTTCAGCCCCTTATTTCTCTGTTTTCCAGATTTCCATTCAATTTGGGGCCTTCCTATCTACAGAGTAAAGAGACAATCACTTACCCACTGGCCAGACTGCCAATCGCCCAATATTGTTCCATTTTGTGCTGACATTTTTTATAAATCCTTCTACAATTTGCCTCATCTGACTGGTCTCCACAGTCATTGTCCCCATTGCAAAGAAGTCTGCGGTTGACACACCTCCCTGGGATGGAGAAAGAGGATTGCCGTGATCATGTGGCAGCTGAGTGATAAGTGCTACCAGCTTCCAGACACAGGGTTGGGACTTTCATGTCTGTTTTGATGAGTTCTCATGTATCAGGGCAGATTGGCAATGAATTATAATATAATATAACATAATATAATAAAATAATATAACGAATGAGTTATTCTTTTCTTGCCACCACCTTCCCCAAAGAGGTCAGAGTTGTCTTTGAAAAGCACTGAGGGAATTTGCTTGGAACCACTCTATAAGGGGAAAGTGGAAACAGGGAAAGAGCCTGAGAAGCAGAGGCCAAGTGTCCAGATGGGAAGCCCACTGAGCAGACTGGCCTCCTTCCCATGAGACTGGGAAGAGGTCTTGCAAACATCCACCTCCTCTCCTTAACTTCCCTTGCCTCAGTTTCCTCTCCTGTGAAATGGAGAAGTCATCCTACCTATCCCATAAGGTTGTTCAGTCTTTCTTTCCTTCTTTATAAATGAAATAGTAAATGAAACAGTGTTGGCTCAGGTGGGTACGGAGAAAGTGGTAGTATTACTACTGCTAGTGTTTTTTGTGGGCAAAGTCCACACTGCTACTGAATATTTACCGCAGGATTAGAACCCTTACCCATCCAATCATGAATTCCTTCCTCCTATCTATCTATAATACCTTCAGCACCATATGCCATTTGGACTGTGAAAAATTACCTCACTTTTGCTTCTTTTAAATTTTTTTCCCCACTGACCTAACTTCCTTTCTTATTTGTATATCGTTGTGAGATAAAGCACATAAGATAGATAGGTGGCCTTGTTTCCTTAGATGTATGAGGTCATTTTTAAACAATGTTCTTGGGATGTTAAAGGCAGAAAAATAACAATCTGGTCTTCAAATCTTTCTTACAATCATTTAAACTAAAGCCTGCACGAATAACCATTATGACTCTGGCCAGAATCATGGAACACTGGCCATAATGAGTCCATAGATACACTGTAAAAAAGTCTACCAGATTTATTAGATGGAATTTTGCATTTGCAATAAGCCCTCGAAATTGCTCTAAGAATCCCTATCTCTTTTTTGAAAGATCTTGAAGCACAATCCACTTGGGTACAGTGAATATAGAGAGTTGCAACTCCCATCTAGATAATTTAGGTCAAACAGCCCTTAGTTTTGCCAGAGACCTATATTTATTTGAATGAATTAAATTAGTTAAGTTGGAATGACAAGTGTTTACTTAATTCTGCAGTGGATTAATACTCATTTGTAGCTTCCTTCTTTTTGTCCATCTGTCCTGCTTATTTTCTTTCCTTCTTTATAATAATCAAGAATTTTTTTTTTACTGATCATATCATGTTGGAGATTATTTTGGACTTGGTGATGCAGAAATATAAGTGACTGGGCCAATCTTTCCAAAGATGCTTTTCAGAGAAAAGTAATGCTGATCACTCAACTTAATTGTTTCAGGTTTGGCCACATTGTGCCCAACCTCAGGGCTCTGGGAGAGCTAGCAGAGCTGACAGTCTATAAATTTTATGTCCAATATGTCCCTGGATGCTTATAAAAGACTGGTAAGGTATTAGCATCTCCCTTGATTTTCTATTGACGGAACCCAAGTGCAAAAATGTTAAGTGACCTCTCTTAGATCACAAAGTCAAAATAAGACCCATCCAGGATTTCTCATTCTAGCACTCATACTTTTGAGTTCAGTGAATATAAATAGAAGCCCCCAATTTCTAACTGCAGCTCTAGCTCTTCTTTCCTGCTGTATGATCTCGGGCAAGTCACCTCTTTGAGTCTCAATTTTATAGGTTGTAAAATTGGGATAATAATGACATCTACATTATAGGAATTTTTTTTTTTTCAAGAAATAATCCACGTAGGGCTGGGGATGTGGCTCAAGCGGTAGCGCGCTCGCCTGGCATGCGTGCGGCCCGGGCTCGATCCTCAGCACCACATACCAACAAAGATGTTGTGTCCGCCGAAAAACTAAAAGATAAATATTTAAAAATTCTCTCTCTCTCCCCCTCTCTCTTTGAAAAAAAAAAAGAAATAATCCATGTAAAAGGAGACTGGATATTGGAGGACAAAGAGTCCTCCTGTCCTGTCCCATGACGCTGGTCATGAGCACTACTCATAGCCTGTCCCTCCATCATCATGAGCCTTCGTCTCCTTCTCCAGATTTCCCCACCTTGCCCCCATGCCCTTTTGTACCAGTCTGTGCACACACAAAGCCCTCGCATCGCACTTGACTTCTGCATGGTCTGCTGGTAACACAGTCTTCAACCTCCTTGTCAGAGAAGTCGCACGGCTCCCCATGGAACTGAGCGGGCTGGAGGAGGTAGGCATGCCTGTACTGTAGCAAAAAAAGAGCAGGACTCAGGGACCTCAGAAGATGAGGGAGGCTGTATGCAGAGGGGTCCCCAGCCAGGAGGTGGGCTCATCTCCTCACTGCTCTCCCTGCCCTTGCACATCCCCCACTGTATATCCCTAAGGATGTCTTCACCTGAGTCTTCCTCCAACTGGACTGCGAACTCTCTAAGGGTGGGTGCCTTGCCTTGAATCTGTTTCTGCAGTGATCTCTCAAGATTTGCTGAATTAGAAAAGGCATAGGCTTTAGAAACAAAAGTTAGTAAGTGGATTCACGAATCTAGTTCAATAACAAAACATAAACTCAATTTAATTACTTAAGTGGGTTAACGTATACTCATTCATTCCTTAAGGCATCAATATGTTATAAATGAAAAGTTACGGGCTTTGCAGTCCCAACTGGCTGGAACTTTCTAGTTGTGGTATCAGCCAAGTAACTTAATCTGTGTGGATCTCAATTTACTCATCTGTAAGCTGGGAATAATAAATTACCTAAATGTACAGTTATGGAGTTTAAACTTCATGTATAGTTTTGATCTCATTATGTTTGTCTTTTATTATTAATAATTTTTTCTTTTACTATTAATGATTTTTAGCAGTCAATTTTGCTATATGTCTACCTTCTTATTCATTTATTCAAAAAAATATTGATTGACCTATTTGTTAAAAAGGTAGATGTCATTTTCCTTGCTTGCTGGTTGGTTGGTTTTTAATCATAACGATGTCCTCTGACCTGCCTTTGGCACCATGATGATGGTGGTGATCGGCCCCTAGCAGTGACAACACTAATGGGAATATGACGTAATATGACGTGTAATGGGAATATGACGGGGGAATACCGAGGGCTTTCTATGCTCATGTGGAATCCCCAGTGCAAACTCAGAGGATGGTGGAGGGCTTCTAGAATAAGTGACATCCAGGCTGAAACGTGATTCTTGCCTGAAAATTCCAGGAGGAGTATCAGGCAGACACGGAAAGTGGATGTGAGGATGGAGAACAACCCGGATGAGGGAATAGCTGGACCAAAGCCAAGAGACAAAACAAACGAACAAGAGACAAAGCAGAGCCAAACATCCATTGTGACTGGAGAAAAGAGAGCAAGAGGGAGAGGGGGAGAACTGGAGGGACACAAGGCAGGGGCAGGTAAATCATCTTACCAGCCTCGTAATATGGACTTAAAAGAGGAAGAGAGTTATCAGATTTGGCTGGTTTCCAAATGTTGGTTGGAATCAAGATTGTGTACAAAAGAGGGGTAAACCAGGAGAGCAGCTTGTTTTAGAGAGCTTTTTTTTTTTTTTCTTTAACTGCTGTGACTAAAAGACTTGACAAGAACAGTTAGAGGAGAAAAAGGTCTCAGTCCATAGATGGCCAACTCCATTCTTTGAAGTTTAAGGTGAGGCTGAACATCATGGCAGAAGAGTGTGGTGGAGGGAAGCAGCTCAAGAAATCACACCATGAAGCGGAGAGAGAGACTAAACTCAGCACTTACAAAATATAAACCCTAAAGTTATGTCTCCCAATGATCCACTTCCTTCAGCCACACCCTACCTGGCTACAGTTGCCATTTAGTTAATCCCTATCAGGGGAACAATTCACAGATGGGGTTAAGGTTCTCATAACCCCATCATTTCATCTGCAAACTTTCTTGCATTGTTTCACCCGTGAGTTTTGGGGGAAGACCTCATATCCAAACCATAACATAGGACCTCTCTCCTCTCTGCACAATGACATTAATAAGGCTTAATTGTTCCTTATATGGCATCTGTACTTGTGGCTATGGAAATCCAAAAAAATAAATATGGACAATCATTCACCCATGCTCCATTGGATTTCCAGAGGGTTGTCCTTCCTAGAAGGCAGAGCCTGTCAGGACAGAAAGAAGTCTGTGAGAGAAAAAAAAATTCTCAACAAGTCAGATCCAGAAAAGGAATATGCCTGAACACAAGAACGGCCATTTGTGACAATCCCACAGCTAACAGTATGCTAAGTGGGAGAAAGCTAGAAGCATTTCTTCTAAGACTAGAACAATACAAGATGTCCAATTTCACCATTCCTATTCAACATAGTACTAGAAGTCATATCCAGAGCAATGAGACAAAAGAAAAAAATAAAAGTTGGAAAGGAGGAAGTCAAATGATCTGTTTGCAGATGATATGATGTTATATCTAGAAAAACCTGAAGTCTCTACCAAAACACTGTCAGAACTGATAAACTCAGTAAAGTTATAGGATACAGGTCAACATACAAAAAAACAGCAGCGTTTGTATCCTCTAATAAATAAATTTAAAAGCAATCATTTCCACTATCCACAAAATATAAAATACCTAGTAATAAATTTAAACAAGGAAGTAAAATATATCTATAATAAATATTATAAAAAGACACAAAATTGAAAATTACGAGAGGACACAAAACATCCCATGTTCCTGGATTGGAAGAATTAATACTGATAAAATGTCCATGCTATCCAAAGTGACCTACAGATTCAGTGGAATCCCAATCAAAATGCCCATGATGTTCTTTAAAGAACTAGAAAAACATTACAAAATGTATGTAGCATCACAAAAGACCCCAGATAACCAAAGTAACTCTGAGTGAAAAGAATAAAAGCTAGAAGCCTCGCAATACCTGACTTCAAAACACACCATAAAGCTATAGTAACAAGACAGCATGGGTGTGGCATAAACAGACACATATACCAACAGAGCAGAGAATCTGGAAATGAGTCCACATACTCATAGTCAACTGAAGGCACCAAACGTGTGCACCAGAGAAAGATCTTTTTAGCAAAATGGTGCCAGGGCAACTGGATATACTTCTGCAGAAGAATGATGAGAGACTCCGCTCTCTCACCATATACAACAATCCACTCACAAAGGATCAAAGACCTAAAAGTAGGACCTTACATGATGACATTACTAGAAAACACACAGGGGAAACACTTGAAGGCACTGGTATAGATAAAGAATTCTTTAAAAATAAGACTTCAAAAGCACAGATAACCAAACCAAAACTAGACAAATGGGATTATAATCAAACTCAGAAGCTTCTTCACAGCAATGGAAAAAAAATCAAGAGTGTTAAAAGAGACAAAGTACAGAACAGAAGAAAATACTTGCAACTTGTTCATCTGACAAGGGGTTAATATCCAGAATATATAAGGAACTAAAATAACTCAACAACAAAAAAGACCCAAAGACTTCAAAATGTGCAAATAATCTGTATAGGTATTTTTCAAATGGTGATATGCAGATGGCAAGGGTTCAGAAAAAGAGGAACTCTTAGACACTGTTGGTGGGGATGTAAATTAGTATGGCCATTATGGAAAATAACATGAACGTTCCTCAAAAATTACCATCTGACCCAGCAATCCCAATACTTCATATATAGCTAAAGAAAAGGAAATCATTATATCAAAGAGATACTTGCACACCCACATTTATTGCATTGCTATAGCCAAGATAAGGAAATCAACCAATAGGTCTGTCAACAGATGAATGGATTTTCAAAAATGTGGTGAAATCACAATGGAATATTATTAAGCCACCAAAAGGATGGAGTCCTGCCATTTGCAGCAACATAGAAGGAACTGGAGGACATTAGGTTAGGTGAAATAAGCCAGGCACAGAAGGATAGATACATGTTCTCACTCATGTGTGGAAGCTAAAAATAGAGGGTAGAATAAAGACTGGAGAGTGTAGAGGAGAGGGGAATAAGAGAGGATGGATTGTGGTACAAAACACAGAGGGAGGAAGGAGTTCTATGGTTCTGTTGCACAATAGGTGATTGTCATCTACAACAATTACTTCTACAGTTCAAAAAAATCTGTGGGGGAAGTGTTTGAATATTCCCAACACATCAACACATAGAAATGATTATGTCTGAGGAGACGGAAATGCTAATTACCCTGATTTGATTATCATACATGCATCAAGTTATGATACTCCATAAAAGTACAAATATTAAATGTCAATTCGAAAATAAGCATAAAATAAAACCATGCTCACAGAAAGCCAAGTGGGTCAGAGGAGGGTGGAAATGATGGAAGGAGTACACCTCGAGACCAGGCTGAGAGGTTTTGTCAAGCCCCGCAGCTGGTGACCCTGCAGCTAGGAATGAGGTCTGGCCAGGGGAGTCTGCAGCAAATTTGGAATGTGGAGCTCTGGCTGGCTGGCTCATGCGGAGTCTTCCTAGTTTATGCAGCCGATGAAGCAATTATCCAGATAATTGGATCAATGTTGATAACTTCAACAAGAAAACCTACTCTGGGAACAGAATGATCCTGCCTGGCTCTCCCCATTGATCCAATTAACTGCGTAATTTTCTCAGGCCTACTTCCACAGCCTCTTTAGAGTGCTATCCATGTCAGGCTTGGTTTCCCAACGAGCCAGGGACACAGTGACATTCTCTCCACTCTGAAACAATCTCAGAGCTGGGATCCTGCGTCCATCCTCCTAGGACAAGAGAGACTGAAGGGCAAACACCGCAGGGAATGTGGTTTCAAGGGAGAACCATAGACAAGGATCCAGTGACCTGAATTCAAGGTTTGTGTTGACTACTAGGGAACCCCAACAAGTCACTTACTGATGAACCTCTGTCTAACTGTCAGTCTAACCAAAAGGATAACAACCATCCCTGCTCCCTTGCAAAGATGTCACAAAACAGAATGAGCTCCAACAAATATTTAGGAAGCAGCTATTTGCAGACACTGGAATGCCCACTTGGGGCACAGAATGGAATATGTCTTTACAAGTTTACTGCTTAGTGAAAGTAAATAATGAATAACATAGTGTGCAAAGTGCCAGGACACAGGGTAACGGGACTTACTGATGCTTGGAAAGGTTGCTCTGTCTAACTGGAGGTGAGACTGAGGAGCAGTCATGGAAGCCTTCTCTGAAGAGGTGGCCCTGAGTAGAATTTCAAATGATGAGCAGGTGCTTGCCAGTGAAGGACATGAGGGGTGCCACTCTTGGCTGGGAAAGCAGCATGAAAGAAGCACAGAGAGTGGGGTGGTAGCAGGAATGCCCATGTTCCAGGGGGGGATACTGCAGGAGATACAGGACAGGTTAGGTTAACACTAGTTGGGTCCTGATCCTCAGGGCTACGGTGTAGACTTGGAATGGTTTTCAGACTTAGCTTTTCCTGGCTGTACCATGAAAGATGGATGGAGAGAGCAGGTTGGAGACAGGAAGTCTAACTAGGAACCTGCAAGGATAGATGTGCTTGGAAAATATCAAAGGACCAAAGAAAGGTTCTGATTGCTTTCACTTTTCAAAGGGAAAAGTCCTGTGGACTCAATCAGCCAACATTCCTGAGGGCCTATTATGTACCAGGCACCGAGTGCGGTTCCTCGGCCAGTTTTGTGGAGGACGAGGGCTCCAGGAAGCTTAACTCTCCCCATGGCTTGGGCTCTTACCCTTTTCTTCTGACAGGGGTCACAGGCAGTCCAAGAGGACCAGCTGGACAGTTCACAATCAATAGGCATCAGGGGGACATCCACACTCCGCGTCTGTCTGCTCTTAGCAAGGCTCCTGTTGACTGTACTTGACTCAAAGGGACACAACCTTTCACCTCTAAAAAAGTCATTATAAAAGAACAGCATTAAGTATAGAAGGGAATTCATACACCTCCAGCCATTTCTCCATCCACCCAGTAAATATATATTTGTTCACATGTGCAAGGCTATTAGTTGATTATCCAGTATAGGCTAATTCATCCAATAAATATTTATTGAACATGCAGTAAATTCCTGACATTATGGCTAGCTGTGGACAAAAGAGTACTGAACTTGAATCAAAAGACAGTCCATTAAGCACTTGGGTGATCTCAGGCTGGATTTTCAACTGGTATAACCTTTACTTTTCTCATCTATATGATGGGGTTAATCATGTCTATCTCATAATGTTATTTCTTGGAATAAAAATGATAGTGTATGGGAGAGCACTTTACAAACTCCAAAGTACCCAGAAGATAGCTAGATGTGATCCGCAGCAATTCACTCTCCATCTCTAAGCCTCTGTTTTATTCTCCTGAAAATGAGAGGTTTGCACTAGAAGGTCTTTGAGGTGCCAATTCATGTCTAAGAAATATTTGCAGAGGACAAATAATATTCAGGGTATTGTGCTATGAGGGATACAGAGAAATAGGACACAGACTCTGCCTTCTGGAACTCAGTTTGTCCTAGAGTAAGACACATGTCACATGTCTTAGCTCTGTGGAGCTTTACCCTATAGGCAAGGTTTCAGACCATGCAGTCCCTATGGCCAGAGCCATGCTTGAGGACCTCTGCAGGCTTGGTGGGGGTAGAGAGAGCTGGGTTGCAGCCGGGAGGCGGGTGAGGATGCCAGTGGGTGGTGTGAACCCGAGCTGCAGCAGCAGCCGGGGAGAGAGGGTGGGCTGGACAGGTATCAGGTGGAATGGGTAGAGAGTACTGGATCATTGGACGGGGCAGAGGAGTCGAGACAGGAAAGAGCTTAGGCTGATGCTGGTTTCCAGGGTGAGTGTGTAGGCAGAGGGGTAAAGCAGGAGAAAAGGAGAAGTTCAGGGGAAGATGGCAGAGGTGTATGGAATTCCAGATTCTCAAGGCACATTACCACAGACACATTCAGCACACGGTTCCTCTGTGGGGTGGGAACTCAGGAGGGGAGATCTGTGCCCGAGGACACATCTGATCATGAGGAGCTGTGAAACAGGATGAGATTGCTCTTGAGAGGCAATCCCACAAGGACAAGCCTTGAGGGTCACTGTACAAGGCAGGCCAGGGGGGACTGGCTGTCACAGTCAAGGTCCTCGGGAGCCTGTGGAGGTGAGTCAGGGGATGAAGGGGCAGATGACAGACAGTATGTCTGCAGAGCCGTCAAACGACAGAAGACCTAAAGGACATCGCAAGATAAGGCCTAAAGCTTTTGTTGAGTTCCTGGGACAAACCGGGACAAGGGTGAATGAACACGCCTGTTATTACTCTGCCTGAGCCTCCAATGGCCCCATCTGTAATAATGGGTGCCTTAGGATTTTTTCTTCCCAAGTGAAAGACAGTATTACACCATAAGATTCTTTCTAATTTGTGTTCCTTTTCAAACCTGAAAAGAAGACAACAGGAAAAAACCAAAACAACAAAGATGTGCTGGGCAGTCAAGACATGTGTGTCACATGCCGGGCCAGGTGTTTCACACAGGCTTTCTCACTCGATCCTCACAGCAATGCTAGAAGGCAGCTACAGAACACCAGCACCTGGGCATATGTGGGAAATGGCCCTGAGGGACGGTGGCAGGCTGGTATACAGTGTTGTTGGATTGTGAGCAGTGGTCTGTTGGGCTCCAGCACATGAGCTATGCCAATTGTCCCATGCTGTCTGGAAGGAAAGGGGCCCAGCGTCCACTCCAGCCATCCCCTCCAGCCATCCCCTCCAACCTCTCATTCCCATGTCCAAGATTGAGTCATTAGGGAGAGGACCACACTTCCACTATCTCATACACAGGTGTCACTCCAGACAAGGTCATTAACAATACATTCTCACTTGGCAAAAGCCCTAAAAAGAGGGTAATATTAAGTACAGTGAAATCCATCTCCATGACTGCCCCAGAGACCAGCAAAAATCAATTGCCTAGTAAAGTTGGATCTTTAACAAAAGGTCAAAGACTACTGGAAACCACAGGTGGATACTTTAAAATGGTTACTGGAGGCTGGATGCTGCACAGCCAGTGGGGGGTCTCAGAATGGGCTCCTATCTACTAATTTGCCCACGTTTGACAAAACAATGTTGTCTGTGATTTGGCTTCTCTTAAGTATGTATTTGACAGCTCTGCAGGGTACCCTCTTCCTATTTCAACTACAAAACAGTTACATTGTGGTTTTTTGCAACTATCAAACCAACTCTGAGCCATAGTCAAGACTGAGTGAGTAAGGAATGTACACACTAGCTATTAAAAGTCACAATTATTTTCCTCCCTGAGATTTGAAAGCCTGTTAATGGGCAAGCTGATCACTTACAGAAGGAACTGGGTAAGGAGTTGTTATAAGCACCAGATCTCTCATGTTTGCACCCAATTTTCATTATGGAGTGGCAATATAATGAAGTAATCAGCAGCATAAATAGTATGTTTGTAAATTACATTAGATAAGATGCATGTGGTTTGTTAGTGCTACAAAATGCAAATCCGAAAGAAAAGACAGCATTCAATTGTGTCTTTAATTCCTGGGAATAGCATGAAACCCCATAAAGGAGGGGTCCAGTTGGGACCTTAGTAAGATTACACTTGCCTTTCACCCTTATGAATGTCTATGGAAACAAGCCGGAAGGACATTTTAACCAACTGGTTTGACTTAGGTCATTCAAAATCCTCTGTATATACATAACTCTGAAAATTTAAACACGCATATAGAAGTACAAACAATAGAATGAAAACCACCCAGGTACTCACATTCAGATTTACAGCTGCTAACTTTTTGGCACACTGGCTTTAAGTCTTTTGTTTTAACATGTAAATCCCTATAAATTGGATACGTGTGTTTTATGCTAGCCCTGGTTCTTTTTCTCTCCTCTTTGGAGACAGCCATTATGAAAATTTGGTGTGGATCCTTTCAGTGTCTTAAATATTTCCACAAATATCCACTCTATATTAATATTGCTTTGGTTTGCTCACCTCATATTGTGCATGGGATTCTGCAACTTGCTTCTGCCCATCCATGATGCCTTTGTGAGGCCTCTCTAGGGTGCTCCATAAGACCTATTTCATTTCTTTTATCCGGGCATTCTATCTTGGGACATCTATGGCTTTTAGTTTATTCTTTTTTCTTTTTGAGGATCATTTATATTTTCTCAGTGCTTTTGCAAATGCAAGAAATGCTACGATAAACACCCTTGAAAAATATCTTGAACATGTGCTCCTTACGTAAGAGCTGGCAAGGGTCTTCCTTTTCTCAGGGTGCATGGAATGCCATTGCCAGCATTATGACATATCTCACTGGGCCCAGGTCTCCCTCTCTCTTTCTAACAGGCATCTCTGATCAAAATAAAGATGGATCCATCAAGTAGAGCGGGATTAGGTCAGCAGTAAATTTCAAGTCATCAGCTTATATGGAGGGGGTGCATCAATATCTTTGGCTTTCTGTAGAAATGCCCTGACACAACAACTTTCTTGTCACACACAATTTGTTAGGCTGCTGGATCCCCTTTGCAAACAACATCCTTCCTCTCTGCTAGAAGTGGGCAGCTTCTGGGTGGCAGGTTTTCAATTTCTTTTCTCTCTCTCCTTTGCTGTTCTAGACACAAAATTTAAAGCAACATCTCAAGGCAACAAATGTGTGGCCCAGAAATAGAGAGCTGACATGAGAGTCCAGCAAGTCTGCTACACCAGGCAGGTGGAGAGGGAAAGCACACGAGTAAGCAGTAGAAAAATGCAGAGAGCAGATGGGGGCTCTGGAAACTGATGCCCCTGAAACTGGATTTGAATCCATTTTCTACTATGTCGTTAGGAAGTAACCCTGGAACAGCTAATGCCTCTCTCTAGGCCTCAGTTTTCTTCTCTGTAAAACTGTGGACAATAGCACCTCCCTGGAGCAGCTGTGGGGATGAGAGGTCATGTGTGAAATTGCCTGGCACAGTGGCCATCAGCAATAATCAATGGGTCTTATGACCATGTGACCTGGTTACAAAGGTAAATAAAAATGAAAATTTTTCTTAGTTAAAATGAAGGAGATTTCTTAGCTAAAATGAAGGAGCATTTTCTGCTCCAGAACTAAATACCTTTTCTTTTTTCTCCTTTGGTGTCTGAAATTCAAATACACACTGGTTCCAGGACTGCAGGGTTGGAGCCACAGGTAAAGGTGAGAACCTTAAACCTGGGTCCAGGTAAGGGGTCATTGCATAGGGGTGAACCCCTCCTCCTCTGAGG
The DNA here is from genome assembly GCF_001458135.2 of Marmota marmota marmota. Taxonomy (NCBI): domain Eukaryota; kingdom Metazoa; phylum Chordata; class Mammalia; order Rodentia; family Sciuridae; genus Marmota; species Marmota marmota. The sequence continues at coordinate 9,380,519 of NW_026000082.1, read as the reverse complement.
TCAGTCTGTTCTTCCACACAGAGCGAATAAGAAATAACACCCCTGGTGACACCGCTGTGAGGTTCAGTAAGTCTCCCAGCATGCACTGTCCCCTCAGACCTCCATTCCCTACCTTAGAGGGAACCTCCCTAATTATAACTCTGATGGCTTTGCCCTTCACTAAGTTCCCCACTGCCTACACCATAGGTTCAAGCTTCTTAGCTGGCACTCAGTGTCCCCCAACTCTGCCTGCTGTCAGACCCCTGCTTATTCCTACGTCATTCCTCCCCTGTTGCTCCCAGCTTGCTCTATGCTCATAGCTACTGAAATACACTTGGGTGCTTGAAACAAGTGAGGCTCTCTCACACCTCCATGCCTCTGCTTATACTGTTCCTCTGCCTGGCATACCCTTCCCCTTTCCCAGACCCCATGCCCAGTAGAGCTGGTCACTCCCTCTCTTGTTTCCTGTGTGGTCCTCTACCACCTCGTGCAGCAGGACAGGGAGTGAGTGCTCACATATTCGCATTCTTCAAGGGGACACAAGTTTGTTGTATCGTGTTCTTCTTCATATCCTTGGAGCCCTAGAAGGGGCTGTGCACAGGGCCCGATGCTGTAGGTAAGGTTATGGTGGTTTCTCAAGGAGCCCTGCTCCAGATACAATCCCTTGGGTCCTGCAGGCTTCTCTGTTCATGCTAGCCAAGCTGTGAGCCTTGATCATTCCAACAGTCTATTTGAGTGTGCAATGGGTGGTGTAGGCTCACAGTCCTGGTCTCAGGTGTGGTGCCTAACGGGGCTGAGCAGGCAGCAGAGCTCATCCAGAGGGAGTGTCCAACAGGGGAACTTGGCACTCCTCTCACTAAATGAGGGCGCATGCTCAGGTTGCAGCTTTGGAATAAGTAAAAGGAATGGCATTAACAGATCTCTGTCTGTAGGAGTGCTCACGAGGAGGCCTGGGGTCCTGAGTGCTTCAGTATCTCATAACAGGGGCTTCTCCTGAACTAGGAGGGTCCTCAAATTGCCAAACCATGGGTCCTCTTTCACGGGAGCCCAAGTTTGAGCTCCTGAATTCTACTAATGAAATAAATCAGTTAGCATTTAACAGCTGGAAATGTCTGGAATGTGTAAGAGAGAGCAAGAGAGGTGGGGGGTGGGGACCTGAGAACCCAAAGACTGGGTCTGTAAACAGGTCCAGTGGGTCACTCTCATATGTTAAAATCATTCAGATGAATTCACTCCCTTTTATACATACAGCAAACCTTTTTTGCCTAAAGAGTCAGACCAAAGCTTTGTTCAGAATATAGAACAAGTACCCTATTCTTCTTAGCATGACAAAATACATTTAAACATGTCACTTTCTCAACAGGAATCTTTGTTGAAGCCAGTTACTTGGTTCCACAATAATTTGAAGGGAATCATTGATACTATTTTATGAGAAGCATGCAAATTGCTTCAAGGGATGCTCCTCAGCCCAGAGACATGCGGCAAAAAAGAGTCGCTCAGCATTATGAGGCTGTGTGTCCCCTGCTCTGGGTTCTGGCATTCATAATCATCACTTACCTGGAGCCAGGCAAACCGAGAGCACCCAGGGCAACACAGAGAAGAGACATCTCTGCCAGTGCCCCCCAGGCCCAGGCCTCTGTCTTCCTTTTCTCCATGTGACAGGAGATCCAGAAAGGCTCCCAGATGCACGGAAAGCCACACAGTGAATGGCACTGTCAACTTTTGTCCCCACAGAGCAAACAGCTCAGCAGAGTAAACAGGGCTACCAGTGCCTGGAAACTCCAGACTTTGCACAGATAGAAACTCTCCTGTGACACTCACACCAGGCAAAGGATGCAAAACTCCACTGACCAGCAATTTGGCTTTTATTCCTGTGTGACCAGGTTTGGGTAAGCTGCAGGGGAGACAGCTATTAGTGAGCTAGTAAGAATCATGGCTCTCGGTTCAAACTGCCTGGGAGTGAATGCTCTCTCTGCCACTTGCTAGCTTACTAACCAAGTTCCTTTACTTCTGTGGCTCTGATTCTTCAACTGCTAAATGTTGAGGATTAAATAAATTAGTGGATGGAAAGGGCTTAGAACAGGCCCATGTTGAGCATCCAGACATGAACTACTCTTCCCAAGTAGACACAGGATTTGGAGTTAGATGGGCCCAGGTTTGAATCCTAGTTTCACCTCTTTTCAGCTGTGTGATTCTGAGTCAGGCTTTAGAGGCCGTCCATCTGAGTTCAAATTCTTTCTGTTTGATCCATTAGCCATGTGACCCAGGGTAAATTACTAATCTTCTCTGGGCCCAAGTTTATTCATCTACAAAACAGGAATAATAATAGTACTCATTTCACAGCGTTGTAATAAAGATTAAATAAATCTAGATATTCAAAAAACCATCAACAATGTCTGACACATACTATGTACTTTCTCTATAAATTAGCTGACACTTTATTGATTGATTCTGTTTCCTCATATAAAAATTGGAAGAGCGATGCCTACCAATCTCTCAGAGTTGGAGAATCAGATGAAATAAAGTAAATATGAAAATGTTGCAGAAAATACGCTTTGTAGGAATGCTAATCATAAGAGGATAATTATCCAAATATCTGTTACTGTTGTTATGTACTTTATGCAGAATTTCATTATATTTGGGGAGAAATAGGTGGCTTCCTGCCCTTGTGGGGAAGAGGAGTAGTTAATTAATATACGTAGGTTTAACATTCTTCTGATATTTGCAGGGACTTTAAAGAGCACAAATGATAGTAGACAGCTCTGCTTTTCACTGTCACCTCTCCCACATCAGTGGACTCTCGCTTTCCTTCCTCTGAGACCAAGCATGCTATGCAGGTGTCCCTCATAGACCCTGAATCAAGCTGGTTTTGTCTGAGCCTGGCTGAGTGCTTCTACCTCATCTTGTTGTTGTTCTGGGTAGTTTCATATCTGAGACCCAGCTGGCACAGAGGGTCAGCCCTGATTTGGGTGTGGACAAGATACCACCTGCCCACGGGGAGGGCCATGAGACTGTGGCAGGAGAGAAGCATGATGCAAACTCAGAGGTGACCTGCCAAGGTCTGCAGTTCTCCAATGACCTCTCTGAGAGTTCAGTAGATTAGACAATGGGAAATGGAGGGAAAGGGGATAAGAAAAGGAAAGACGGTGGAATGAATCTGACATAATTTTCCTACATACAGAGATGGAAACATCACAGGGAATCCCACCATCACGTACATCCACAGTAATGGGATCCTAACTAGAATACGATACAGTCCATGCTTATATAATTGTACCAAAATGGATTCTACTGTCACATATCACTAAAAAGAACCAATGAATAAATTTTTTAAAAAGTACCTTTCTGACTCTCCAGGATCAACAAAGTCAAGTATAGACAGCACTGACCCGCATTGACAAAAGCAGCCTGCCCCCAGAAAGGGCTGAATCTGCCTGAGGGTTGACCATCCTGCTGCTATTGGTACTGCAGGTGTTGGTGACAAACCCTAGAGGGAAGAGGTGACATACAAGGTGTGGGCTACAGAAAGGATCTGATGCCCTTCAACAATTTACGTAATTTCTCCAAGATTGTGTTTTCTCATCTGCACAATGTGGGGGGGGGGGGTCATAATTCATTCACACCCACTTCATAAGGTTGTTTTGAAGTCTGAATGTATAAAATACAAGGCTCTGCACCTCATTTCTGACGTGAGTTGGGGTACTCTCAAGTACTAGGCCTCTTCCCCTGTGGCCCAGCCCTGCAGTGTCTGCCAGAGCAGGTGGGTTGGGTAAGGACATGTTCAGAGGAAGAGCAGGGAGGGAGAGGAGAAGCCAGAGAAGACAACAGTCCCCTCACATTGACTGTGCCCCAAACACAGAACTTAGTCCTGCTGCAGAACCTCCCCCCCCACCCCCGCGCAATGTGCCAAGTTGTCATTAGCTCAAGCACAAGGCACTGACTCACCATGTCCCAAAGGATAGCGCTGACCTGAACTTTGACATCATTGATTGTGGTAGTTAATCATTTGTAAACAAGCAGAAAATTGAGTTTCAAGAAATATCCCTGTTCCCTCGACGTTGGCCTGCACTGAAGAGAAGCCGAACCCTTAAAAGAGGCGCCTCCCATTGGGCCTCCTCACGCTGAGCTCCCTAAGCAGGATTTGTCCTCAAAGAGGGCAACTGCATGGATAAAATGTGTTTTCCTACCTTGACTTTTGCACGTGTTTCTTCTGCTCAGAAGACATGCCACCCGGCTCAATGCCACTCTTCATGTAGGGTTTATACCAAACGTCACTTGCACAAGAAATCTTTCCCAATTGACTCCTCTGGAGTTCTTTTGTTCCAGGCTCCAAAAGGTCTCCTGGAATTTTAACCTCCCAGGGCTCCTAATGGCTTCAGGTATTGTTCACCTGAGATGATGCCAGGGGATGGTGGCCTCAGGCTGCAGGGATCATAATGCACTTATTTTTCATTGACAAGTTTAGCCACTTACCAGCCTTCCCATTCATCATCTTGTTTGATATTGACAATAAGCCAAGAGACTAAAGATCATCTTCCATGTCTCTGGGATGGGCGTCTACCTCTGGTCCACAGCTGGTCATCAGCAAATTTATGCTAGATACAGGTTTTTTTTTTTCTGACCCCCAAACTCTGCTTTTTTCAAATTCTGAGGCTTCCCCCTGCTCTTAGAGGGGGCCAGGTTTTGCTCGGCTCTTATAGAGTGCTGGCCCTGACTTAGTCTAACACAAAGATGACTCCACGGCCTTCCTCTGATTTAGCATCTCTTACAAAGGCCATAGCTTTTATCACTGATGGTGAGGGAGATTTAAAAAGGGACCATCTGTCTTGAAGCCTTTAAACTCTGTATAGAATTTCAAAATGCTAACTCTATCATTTGTTGTTTTCCAACCTTGGATAACTGACTTTCCAGCCTCCACCCAGTTCCAGAGCCAAGGCCACGTGCCAGGTTTTTGCTGTGTACTCCTCTACCTCTAGAACCCACTTCTGCACGCGTTAGATTTTGCAAAGTAACAAATAATCACAAAATGTAATATCTTAAAGCAATAATCATTTATCAGCCTATAATTCTTGGGGTCATCAAGCAGATTTAGGGTAAGCTGGATAGGTCTGCTGCTTTTGCTTGGGTTCCCTAGGCGGGTAGGTGGGCAGGGACTGGGGGATCGGGGAATGTCAGCCTTACTCACCTGCATGGTGACTCACTGTGTCCTCCAGAGGCGCTGGTGCAAGCTGTTGAGTGAAGTCATGAGGTGACTGGGCCACATGTCTCCAAACAGACAAGCTCAGGTGGACCTCATGGTTCCCAGGGTAGCAAGAAAGGACAACCCCCACCCGCCAGTGCACCCCACTTTCCCAGCCCCAGCCTGCATTGTTTCCAAATGTTCCATTGGCCAATGTAATAGCCACACCCCTCCTGAAGAGATGAAGTAGCTCATACCTGATGACAGGAGGAAAGGCAGAGTCACATTAAGTCCCCAGGGCTGTGCACATAGGCTGGAAGGAATCTATGGGCACTGTGTAATGTATCACAGTCACATGTCACTATCATGCTGAAGCAGCTAAAAGTCATTCTGGCTTCTCCATTTCTCCTCCTTCTTTCTGTCCTGGTGATTTGGAAACATGTGTCTTATGTTACAGGCAGTTTACATCCCTGAGTCACCCCGTGGAGGAGAGCCCCTGTTGATCCACAAAAGACATGTGAGTAAGAATTAAATGTTTGTTGTGCTCTGTCATTGATATTTTATGGTTTATGTGTTACTGCAACCACAGCTACTATTCTGACTAACATACCATTAATGAACTTTTATGTTGCAGGCAAAATTTGGTGTATGTGTGCATTTTTCTGACAAAAAAGTCAATAGCTGTCCTCAAATGCTCAAAAGCATGCGGCATTTGAATAAAATGAAAAAGAAAACAAAACATTACCTCAAGAGCTGTCATGTTTCCAGCTCACAAAATCATCTGTTTTCCCTTTGAAGGAAGTGTAGAACAGTCTTAGGTTGTTTGGGAAATAAGAAAGACCAAGATTAGCATTTTATTTCTCCTATTTATCAGTTTATATCATGGATAAACTCCTTCATCTCTCTGAGCAATCGTTTCCTTAGTTGCTGTTCCATGCTTGTTGAAATAATGCCTCAATGATCTTTTATTGAGCATCTTCTAGATGCTAGGTACAGTGCTGGGTGACTGTGGTCAGAGCAGTGTGTGATAGACCTTCCCTGTGAGTGCTGATAACCCAGTGAGGGGGCCACATAGTACTAATCCATGGTGGTACAGTGTGCTGAGTACAGTCATGGAGGTCTGCACAGTACTGTGGGGTGACCACCAAGTGTGAGTGTGAGTGTAAGTGTGTGTTCCAGAAGTGGGCTGATATGGGTTAAGGAGGAGTTAGTAATACAAAGGGGGTGCTTGTAGCACTCCATGGAGAGAAGGCAGAGCCCCAGTGGTGAGAAGTCACACAGGGTCTGTAGGGAACCACAGCCATTCAGGGGTGCTAGAGCAGTGCCCATCATGTCTCATGGAAGGAAATGCCATCAAGAGGCAGGCAGGACCTGATAGGCAGAGCTAATGATATGGATTTTATCCTAAGTGCTGGTATTAGCAGGAGCAGGAAGGAGCACTTTGCCAGAGAGATTATTCTTGCTCCAGTGTAGACAATGGATTGGGGGAAGGCAAATTGGAGCAGAGAGACTTGTTAGGAGGCTGTTATAACAGTCTGCAGAGAGAACATGAGAGTCTGAATTGGGCAGTATTAGCAGGGACCGATGCAGAGTGCGAGGACAGCGTCCACCTTGTGCTGTCTGTAAGGGCTTTGGAAACTCTGCAGCTCTGCACAGAGGTGGGGTTATTACAAGGAGGTTATGGTTCTGTGTTCAGGAAGGTGTATTAAGTCCCCAGGGCTGAGCCTGGCAGCTGTGCTGAGCAGTGCCACTCTGGACCACACACATCTCCTCCTTTATCACCCACAGACCTGTGGATGAGGGCACAGGTGAGCTCCTGTCTTCCGGGCTCACCTTCCCCGAACCCAGAGCACAGGCTCTACCCCCTCCTGTTGCTCCAGGAGTCTTACTTCGTGCCTGGGAACCCCTGATTTTGGCAATGTTCACTGGAGGTTTTCTCTTGAGGAGTAGGGCCCCTGACTTGAGAGCTCCCAGCAGATGCCCAGCCGGGATAACTACATCCCTCGTGGTGGTCATGCATATTGGAACCCCTTACCCCTGGTGTGAAAATAATCACCATAGTGTTCAGAACTGTCCCAGAAAGAAATGCGGTGGGTGGGGCAACTTGATCATGGAGGAAAGTCTCGGGGAAAATGAGATCCAAATGAAAAGGAAATGGCTCTATTTCTGTTAGGAAAATATGAAGTCAGGGGAGAAGGAAAAATAGTGCCAGTTAAATATTAGAAAGAGTCTCAGTCTTTGTGGCCAAGAGACTAGCTGCATGTGGACCCCACATCCCCTTCATGAGGCTTCAGTACATTTCCCAGCTCCCCCCACCCCACAACCTGCTTGCAATTGTATGTGCACCTGTGACTAAAGTCTGTCAATGGAATATAGGAAGAAGTGATGTGTATCATTTATTTATGGCCACTTAAAAATATCAGAAGTGCAATACTACCACCCCTCTTTTCTCATCTGCTCCCTTGATGTAAACACCCAAATTGATCTCAGAAGCTGGAGTTGAAGAGGGCAGAACCTCTGGTCACCTAGGTTCTAGCATGACTGCATGGAGCAGAAATGTCCCCACCCTCGGCTGATCAGACTACTTATGAGTAAGAGAGAAAGTCCTGCTGTATCAAGCCACCAACGGTCAGTGTTTTTCTGCTCCTCTGGCGAGCATAATACAAACTCACATGGCCTCCTGCCATTCCCTGCACCCCTACCGGACAGCATGGCACACGTTCACTGCAGCCATCTCAGTAGCCAGCGTCCACGAGGCAGTTCTGGTGGGGGTGGAAAGGTGGTGTCTATTTAGCAGAGGAAGCTCACTGTCAATCAAGGATGTTGTCTGTACTGTATTGCCAGGTATGGGAATGATGTTACAGAGGTCTCTACATATAAAGAACAGATATGTAATTCCGTGTAGACTGACAGAGTTTCCTTCTATTGTGCATGATCTTTGAAGTGCAGATAAGAATTTCTCCCTGGCTATACATATGGAGGAACAGAGCCATGGCTTAATATAGTTTGACTGTGTCCCCTAAAAGTTCACATGTTAAGAGCATGGTCCTCACCATGTTGGGGGTGAGAGTTAGAATGTTTAAGAGGTGGAGGCTTGTGGAAGATTGTTAGGTCATAGGGATCTGCCCACTAAAGGGACCAATGCTGCTCTCAAGAAGAGGGTTAGTTGGTTTTTTTTTTTTTTTTTTTTTTTTTGAGAGCAGGCTCATATAAAGTAAAGCTGCCCCACATACTTGGTCTCTTTTGCAAACAACCAGTGCCTTTTTTGTGTCTCCACCATGTTGTGACACAGCCTGAGGGCCATTAGAGCCCTTGCCAGAATACCAGCATCATACTGTTTGGACTGCCTGGCCACCCTTTAAGTCAAATAAACCTCATTATTTCATAAATTATGTAGCCTCTAGCATTTTGTTATAGAACTATAAACAGAGTAATAAAGATATATTTGGAGCACTGTATAAAACATAGTTTAAAAAAAACCAGGAAGCATACCAAGAGCATTTGATCAGTATGACAATGATTTTGAGTCTGAGCCTATATAATAGCTGGTAGATGCAAGAGGTTAATGGTGTATTCCAAGGTGAGGGGTTGTCCAGAGTGCTGAGAGGAGAGCACTGGGCAGGTTAGTCTCTGACACTCGGACATGCTTACCAACACAACTTGCAAGACTGGAGAGAGAGCTCTTATGGTTTAATTTGACTTGATGCTAGTGATTTAGAGCCTGGAGTAGACACGCTGCTTAGTTTCTGATTATTAGCCACAGTATTAGGCAGAAAGGACTGAACAGTATATATGAGAAGAGATAAAGAAGAAACTAGAAGAAAACAGGTGGACCATGACAGTGTTGAAAATCATGCTTTCAGTGGAGTCCCCCACAATTGGCTGTGGAGTACCGGAATCTCCAGGCTTGACATGTGCTTGGGTCTGTGAGATGGATGGTTCATAGGACAATCACCAGTTCTTATTGTCCATATACAATTATTACATGATTAACACTGGAGGCATGATATACTATATTTTCTATTAAACACTTTTATGGTTCTCAAAAATCTTTGAATATTTAACTGACCTCATGATGCCTATTGACATTGGCATAGTGATGATAATACATCTCAAATTCAACTGAGAGTGATACATTTTAGTAAATTTTTATACATATATAGGCAATTGGATTTTTTTAAAAAATAAAATATTAGAAATACTCATTTTCTACTTTGAATATATCTAGGTATGCTAGAAATGTGAGAGGAGAAAAATGGAATTCTACCTGGCAATATGCCGTAAAACTACAACTGGAGGAATTGACATGGTTGCATTGATTTTGTGGATTAACTGTTGCAAAAGGTGAAGTTCAAGCCACTTTGTTCCTCTGTCCATTCACTTATTGTAAGATCTAGTTCAAACTCCTTTGCCCAGAAAATGAACAATTTCTCAATCTGTATGCTTCTGATAATCTGAACTTCATACCAACATGAACTTTGCACCAATTCGTTTATACATTCAACAAATATTTTCCGATGTCCACTGTGTGCTGGACCAGACCTCTTGCAAAGTGGATGATTCAGCAGTAAATGTTTCCCTTAGTTCCCAGACTTCATGGAGTTCCCAGTTTCATAGAGGAAATAAACTGAAGTAATGGCACATAGCTACAATTATGACTTGGATAACTATAAATAGAGAACTTTCCTTATTTTATGGGGGTAGTGTCTGGAGTAGGGGAATCTGGGAAAGTTTTCACATGCTTGTGAAGCTCCAAACCAAGGAGCTTGGAGCTTCCAGGGTCAATATTTCCATTACGGTAGAATTTACTGATGTTACATAGTGTCACACAGGGGTTCTGTTATCTGGTATTGCCCTAAGAAATTACCCTAAAGCTCACTGGTTGAAAACATCAGCTTTGATATTATTACTCACAACTCTGTAGGTCAGGCTGGTCATAGCTGAAATGGTCATATATGTTCTGTGCTGGGGCTGGGATGTCCCAAATGGTCTTTCCACACACGGGTGTGTTGACTCAGTTTAGAAGTTAACAGCTGCTAAGAGCCAGTTTGGGCAGGTTGACTGGGGTCTTGGTTTTCTCCAAGGAAACACTCCAACAAGGTCTCTCCACATGGCCTGTCCCATGGGAGAGCTGGACATCTTACATAAAAGCTTAGGGATCCCAAGAGTATAAAATCAGAAGCTGCTAAATCTCTTAGGCTCCAGCCAGGAATGATGTGCCTCACTTCGCTCACATTCTACTGGTCCAAGCAGGTAACAGGGTGAGTCCAAGGCAATGTGGGAGGAAGCTTCCCAGAGGTAGGGCTCTTTGAAAGTCATCTCTGAAAACCAGTCACCACATTCAGGAAGTGGCATTGTGTTATGAGGAATTTCTTTTTCTTTCTGTCCTCCTCTGTGATCTCTGAACATCCTTTCCTAACTGAGTTGGAAAAAGAAATCCTGGGAGGAGAATTCACAGCTTTTAAATTTCAGCCTTGGCCTGCAAATCCCACAGGTGTCCGTGAAGATAGCTGGCATCCTCTAAATACTCCATAATTTCCCAAACAGTGACAATGACCATCACAGCATAAGGATAATAATTGCCCATTTTAAGAAGGGCCCACCACCACAAATGGGTGTAATTGTGCGCTCTCCATGGTACTTGCCTGGGCCTTCCTATTTTTCCCAAGCTGCAGCTCTGACCCAATTGCAGAATCAAATTTTGCAGAACTTTGGGAAAATCAAAAGTACCTGGCTCCTGGGCTCCCTCCCTGCTCCTGAGTTCTCAGCAGGTGAGTCTCTGTTTGCCAGGAAGTGTGTTAGCGCGAGGAAGGCAGCGGCCAAGCCTCAGCCACCCCTGCCTTGCCAGGCTTCTTGTCAATACCTGTTGACATTTTCCTGAGTAATTGTTCCAGGCACCTCAGTATATTTCTTCATATCACGAGATAGATTACGGGGGCTCTATTGATTTTGTGGTTTCATGTGTGAAAGATCTAATCTTAATCCCCGGTTGTTCATTTTCCTTAACCTTTTAATAACATGATAGGGAGGCAACCCGCCAGAATGGAAATTGTTTCTGGGGCATGTTGTCATAAATATATGCTGCACACTGTTTTATTTTATGGGGGCAGCCATATTTTGGAAATAATAATAATAATAATATAATTTGTATGGTGTATTGCCGTTTACAAAGCACTTTCCCATATCAACTCATTTAATCCTGATGGCTGTCCTGATAGGTTGGACTTATTTTATTCATTTTGATTTATTTATTCTCTGAGTCTTTCTACAACATGAATTATTATTATGAACTGCTGTGTTGCAGATGAGAAACAGCACTGCCCAAGGTCACACAGCTCTTAAACACAGGGTTTAGACTCAGGGAGTTAGTATTCTAGTGCAGGTGCTGCCAGCTGTCACTGTATAACCTTGGACATGGGATGTAGACTCTCTGTGGTTCATATATATATATATATATATAGTTGTAGATGGACATATACTTTTGTCTTGTTTATTTATTTTTATGTGGTGCTGAGGTTCGAACCCAGTGCGTCACACATATGAGGCAGGCACTCTACTGAGCCACACCCCAGCCCCTGTGGTTCACTTCCTTTTATACAAAACAGAGATGATGTTCTCTTTCTGGGATTTTGGAGGGCTTAAGGAGAATGTGTGTAAACCACCTCCACAGTACCTAGCACCCAGGAGAGAATCCATAAAAACTAGCTCTTATAATTAAAATAATATTATTGCACAAAGGTGAGGTTTGAGTCCAGCATATCAAACCTCAGTTCTCCACTCTGTTTGCTGAAAAGAAGCTAGAGTCTTCTCTATTTCTTTCCTTAAAACCCCAGAGGATGACAATGAACTCAGGGCTCTTGAGGCAGCCCCTGGGAGGCTCTGTGGATGCTGAGGTGAAGCCCAAGGCCATGTGGGGGAGGGATACCCCAAAGTCCTCCTCTCGAGAGCAGCTTCCAGCCCCAGCCAGGGAGCCAGGCTGATGGTGCCTGTGTCCTGCATTATGATAGACAGATGTTCCCACCAGAGCTTAGAGAAGCCACATGGGGAGAAGTCACATAGTCTCGCTATTTGCTAGATCAGAGTCTTTGAGAAAATCACTTCCTTCACCCTGGCTTCAGCTTTCTCATTTTAATATTTGTAATATTTGTTCCACAGTCTAAATTTAACTAGAGACCAAACTCTAGGTTCAGCCCCCTTTCCAGTCCCTGCAATGAGGTGGAGAAGGAGGAGGGGGCAGGAGATGGAGCACAAAAGAAAAGGTGCTTGCGTTGGGAAGTCCTGGCCTGGGTGCCTGCTACCTTACTTCTAAGACTCACATTCAAGGCTTTTGCTTCCCAGCATGGAGGCCCATTGCCATCCAATCCGCAGCTTTGTCTCTAAGCTCTTGGATACTACAGAAGCAAGGGCATCCCTAGCATCCAAGGCAATCTGCGTCCCCCTTCCTTCTCTCCCCTTTTTCTTTATCATTCCCATGACAAAATAGATTATTTTCTAGTTTAAATCCTGGGTCCTAAATGTCTTGATTTGTGCAACTCCGTATATGCTATTGTTTGGATGGACTTTTTACTTGAAGGTTCTCCATCTGGTTATTTCACTTTTCTAAGAACCATCACAAAAATCACCTCCTTTGAGAAGCCTTCCCTCACTGTACCAAAAAGCGGGCTGCATTCTCTTTGGGCCCCACAACACTCTCACCAGGACAGTATATATGCTTGTGTCCTGTGTTGCAATTCCTTGGCAACCTGTCCCTCCTTCTCCCTCTCCCTGGGCATTGCTCCAAAGGAGAGACCCATGTTCTTCCTCATCTTGATACCCCAGCACCTGTAAGAGTGGCCTTCTGTTGTATGTCACCCTGCTGGTAAGCTTTGTAACCCTGTCGACACAGCTTCATTATTCACTGATTTATTCCTAGACTCAGAATATTTTCGAACATTGAAAAAGACACAACCTTGTATCATCCAACCTCCTCATTTTGCTTATAAATGGAGGCTCAGAGAGATAAAGTGGTTTACCTCAGGTTGCCCAGCCATGCAGAAGCAGAGTTGCAAGTCAACCTTGGAATCTCTCATTAGGCCCAGGAGCTTTCTCTCAGTCCTCCATGTTCAGTCAGCTATATGTGCAGCTCACTTACTAAGTTCCAGATGCCCTACTATGTGCAGGGCAATGGAACTGATATGACATGGTTCATGCTCCAAGGTATTTACAGTCCATCAGGGAAGCAGAGACCTTTGTGCACATCATTCAAACCACCTATGAGGATTTCTGCTACAGACCACTGGTGCCCTGGCCAGCTCATGAGGGTGAGTGGTCACAGGCACCACTGCCACTCTTTCAGGAATTCTGCCTGTTCTCTTATGCCCCTGGCCTTAAACCCTCTGTTCTGCATGCCCACTCTGACAGCTGCTTCTGTCCACATCCTGGCCCCTGCTTGCCCCTATTTTGTTGTTTCTCTGACTCTTTCTCTTGATATTTGGTACCCAGCCTCTTTCATGACCCCAAGGCTCCTCTCAGGCTATCTGTGTCTGTCTGAATAGATTCCCTGCTCCAGTTTCCAGCCATACCCCACCCCACTGCCTCCTTCCTCAACTCCTTCTGCAAAGTCCCAGCCCCCATAACAAAATTAACTTGAACTGACACAATTACAAAGATACTTCCATGGACCAACTTTCTGAGTGCCTCCGGCAAGTTGGTTTTCTTTTAGGGGAGAATGAATCTGCTAAACACATTTTTCTTGAGATGATGGTTTTCAGTGCAACAAAACTATAGCACCATTTGCAAAGATCCAATCCTTGCTATACCTAAAATGCCATCAGCACCAAGCACGGATGGCTTTGTCGACCGTTATTCTTTAAGTAAGCTCATGTGGAGTTTGATAAAACCTCTTCCTCATGGTCCATAAACCAGATGTTTCCTCTGAGATAACGTGGTATTATTAGTACCAAATTTCATCCATTGATGCAACAGACACTAGCTAAGCTCTCTCTATCCTCTGCTCAGGTAAATCTGTATTGGGCTGGGGACTGAGCTGGGTAGACAATGGCCCAGAAGCTTCCCACAAGCCAGGGGGACCACAGGTGGAAATGGGAGGATAGATATGTCATCACTTCATTTTGTCCAGGAAGCATGGATAGTGATAGAGCAAGGAATTTGGAATCTGTGAGTCAGGGTTCAAGTTCTGGCTACACCATTTATCTTGAGAGTTTACTGACCTTGAACTTCAATGTCTACTTTTATACAATGGGAGAGGGAATATACATATCATAAGTCTCTTGTAGGTTCTCATAAGAAAAAGAGACATGAATGCCAATATGCTAACCCCCTCATCCCATACACCATCCGTATTGGTGGTGATAGAAAGAAGGGACCTGATAAAAAGGGGGCAATTGCATGGTGGAGATAATTCATGAGCCAACTAAGGGACTGGCTGGTCACAAGCAGACAACTGGGTCTGGAATGGCTCAGCAAGAAGCTAGCAGGTGGTGTATGGAGACTGAGGACTGATTTGAAGCAGAACTCTAGCTTGCCAAGATAGGGAGATGATCTATTTTCCTGTGGAAGGTGGGGGTTGGCTCAAGAAAGCTCTTCAGAAACCCCTGACCAACCTTCTGGCACCTTGAGGAGGACTCTGGTCATGACATGTTGGAATTAAATGCTGATGACTAGGGTTGGGTTCTTAAGGCCAGGATCCCAAAGGAAGGCTGTAGATCCAGGAACGACACATTCTGAGTTGGCCATCTCCAGACTCCACCTGCTTCTGGGGTAGGATCCCTAACAACAGGAGTGGACTTAACAAAACTTCTAGATATATGTATTTTATAGACTTTTCAGTTTTAATTTTTTTAATATATTTGTAAATGAAGGATGCATATTAAAGAAAGTGCTGTTGTTCTTTTATAAGTTGAATTATAAGCAACACGTTCCATAGACTGTGTCCTTTGATAATGGTGTGGCTTTTGGAGGCAAGGGGTGGGTGGCAATGATGGTGCTGTGGCACTGATGGGAGGAAAGGCAGAGTGGAAGAGGCTGAGGGGAGGAACTCTGGCCATCTTCCTCCTCCAACTCACAGAATGCCCTGGCTCTCTCCCATGCCTTGGGTTTCCAGAACCCAGTTTTGTCTAGACTTGGCTGTGCAGGGAGAAATGGTCTAGTTTTCTCCAACCATTTCCACACATCTTTTGAAGACCATGTGGAGTGCAGGGTGTGTGGTCCTTTTTGATGGCCTCTTTGTCCCTGTTTAAAGATGATAGTAATTCAAACCTTGTCCAAAGATCAAGGTTCTCTGAGAAGAGGATCGATGGGTTTTTCCCCCAACTACATTCATTCAGATGCTTTGAAACTTGAATAAATAATTTATGCATTTGTCAGGTTGTTTTTTTTTTTTTTGATCTCCAATCCTCTTCTATTTCTCCAGTATCTACTGTCCACTGTCAACAAAGGGGTCCTAGTTCAATGGATACTTTTGGTCTTGTTCCTAATCGAGGAGCTCACCTGGTGTGATGAGGAAGACCCCAAGTTGTAGAATCAAGGTCAGGAAGTGAATCTCAGCCTCCCAGCTGTTACTTCTGTGAACTGGTACTTCTGGCCAAGCCTCAGGGTCATCATTTGTAAAATGTGAACAATTGAAACAGACATTATTACCCTATATACATGTACAATTCTACTATTGGTGTGACTCAGTACCACGTACAGCCAGAGGAATGAGAAGTTATGCTCCATTTGTGGATAATGTGTCAAAATACATTCTACTGTTATGTAAAACTAATTAGAACAACTGAAAAAACATTAGTTTAAGCCTCTCAGGGTTATCGTGAGAACAAAGTAAAATACTCTAGGTAAACAGCCTTCCACATGGGCCTGGCAGGGGTGAAGCGCTCAACAGCATTTCCAGCTGCTAGGACGTCTGTGTAGCACAGAACACCCCTGGCTAATAGTTCCTTTCTTCTTAAAATAGTTACTTTTCTCTGATTAGAAAAAGGTGATAGATACAGAGAATCCAGAAGACAACACACACACAAAAATTCAACACAGAGAATAAAGTGGAAGTCCTACGTAATCTTGCTACCTGGATTTCTGTTTTTTTTTTCCCCTATGCATATATATGAATATATTTACAAAACCAAATGAGGTCCACCATGCATACATGATTTTACACTCTGCCACACCGAATGATTACTAAAAGAGTAACATAGGAAATACTAGGATAAAATACAGGTTCTACAACATTATTTTCATGGCTGCATAAGCCATCCATAAACTTACACTGATTGACAGGAAAGAACAGGTAGAAGACATGGTCCCTGTCTTTAAGGAGTGTGCCAGTGACCATGAGGCCACAGTATCCTAATCAATGAATATAACATTTAGCCAGTTTCATGTAACTAAAAATTGAGATTTCTGTTTTTTCTCTGTTATACATAAGTGAAGGTCATCTTAATCCATATTTGTTTACTACTACAAAAATTCACACCTTTTAAATTTCAGTTGTGTGAGTGACATTACCATGTTGAAGATTATGCATGCCTTTTAAAGTACTTAGATTAAAAAATTTTTGAGCATTTGATTCAAACACTCCAAGTACATGAGTGAACCTATTTCCTTATATCCTCACCAACACAGATAATCACCTTTTTACTTACTGCTAATCTGATAGGTAAAAAAATTAGGTTTGAACTTGGATTTCTTTGATTGTATATATTTGTGCATTTAAAAATGCTTTGTGGTCATTGAAAACATTGAAATGTAAAGTGTACAGGAAGGTAAAAATTTCAAAGAGTATGATAAGGTGCAAATGAGAAGCTTATTTTTCCCAACTAAGGCTCCTGAACCCCACCTCCAGGGCTGAGCTCTCTCTCCAAGGTTAGGGTTAGGGTAACATTACTGCTTGGGATAGGGTTTTATGTTGCCAGCTATAGAACAATGCCTGGCATGTAGCAGACCCTCAACAGATAATTAATAAATGAATATGCAACTTGCTGAATATCACTGTTTTAGTCAGTTTTTTTTGCCGCTATGACCAAAGTACCTGGCAATAATTAGAGAAGGAAAGTTTTATTTTGGGGCTCAGGGTTTCAGAGGTCCCAGTCCATGGATGGTTGACTCCATTGCTCTAGGCTTGAGTTGAGGCATCATGGTGCTGGAAGGGTGTGGCAGAGGAATACAGTTCAGAATAGGGCACCAGGAATTGGGATGGGGGTGGGGGGG
>NW_026000082.1:9336223-9363135 GCF_001458135.2 Marmota marmota marmota | reverse complement strand
AGATAGAGACTAAGTAGGGGGGGGGAGATAGAGATAGAGATAGAGATAGAGATAGAGATAGAGACAAAATCTCTACCCCAAAGACACACCCCCAAAGACCCACCTCCTCCAGCCACACCCTACCTGCCTACAGTTACCACCCAGTTAATTCCCAGCAGAGGATTTATACACTGATCAGGTTAAGCCTCTCATAACCCAATCCTTTCACAGCCAAGCTTTCTTGCATCATCTCACCCATGAGCTTTCAGGGACATCTCATCCAAATTACAACAGTCATCATATACATTTTCTACAAATATATAAACATCTACACGCATACTTTCTACAGCACTAAAAGTGGGAATTTACCAAACCCCCTATTCTTAGATATCTTTTGTATTATTTCATTCCAGCCTATTTACTGCCTTCATTTCAGAAAATGTTAGATAATAACCATAATTTAATTAATGTGGTCCCTATGGATGGAACACTGAATTGCTTTCTGTTTCTTG
The DNA here is from genome assembly GCF_001458135.2 of Marmota marmota marmota. Classification (NCBI taxonomy): domain Eukaryota; kingdom Metazoa; phylum Chordata; class Mammalia; order Rodentia; family Sciuridae; genus Marmota; species Marmota marmota. The sequence continues at coordinate 9,362,644 of NW_026000082.1, read as the reverse complement.
CTATTTTTTATGAGTCTTTTGTAATTTTTCTTCAGGAATTGTTTGTTCATATCCTTTTCCAATTTCTCTATGAAGTTGTTTCTCTAAGCTTTTAGTTTTCTGTATATTCAGGAGAACACAACTCTGTTCATAATGGGTACTGTAAATATTCCAAGGCCTTTTCATATTACTTATGGTAACTTTGGCTACGAAGTTTTTTTTTTTTTTTTTTTATGGCAACCAAGTAGTTTATTTGCTATTCTGGACTAACCCAGGTCAGAAGGTGAGCCAAAAGTTCTGCAGCATCAAATATCTCTTGATGCTATGAAGTTTTATGAAGTTAAATCTACCCAAATTTTTATAAATATATATTTGTTTGCATTTGGTGTGAGCCTCAGACACCAGCATGACAGATTATACTTTTCTAGCTCCATATGAATAGTCATTAATATTTTTCACACATATTTCCTGTTTACATATATTTAATTTCTATGTAATTTAATTAGCTATATGGTGTAAGGGATTCCAAAATATCTTAGTAGCAGGTACTATTGCAGTTCCATTCCATGTAAATCCTAGTTGATCCACGCTAACTTGAATGCATTCATTCCAACACTCATTTCTTAGGCTTATTTTTGTGCCTTAGATTGTTTTAGTAAGCTTTTTAGTCTCCGTCCTCTGCCCCAAATTTTAGATTATTTTGGATTTACTTTGAAAGAAGTTGATCCTCATGACATTAAATTTTTTCTTGAGTATTCTCACATGTTCTTCTCTCTTTTTTAAAATATTTATTCTCAAGCTTTAGGTGGATACAATATCTTTATTTTACATTTATGTGGTGCTGAGGATCGAACCCGGTGCCTTGTGCTTGCTAGGCGAGCACTCTACCACCGAGCCACAACCCCAGCCCCTCACATGTTCTTCTCTTATAGATAGGGATTAGAATGTGATTGAGTATGAAATATAATTGAAGTTATAAAATTGAGATTATGATTGGAATTGTGTTAAGTTGTAAATTGATTAGGTAGAACTGATATGATTTTAATGTTGGACCTTCCTCCCTCAATCTCTTCAGTTATTTTATGCACTTTGACAAGGTTTTTATTTATTTATTTATTTATTTAATCTAGAGCATTAAATTTGTTCCATTTTCAGTATCAAATTTATTCTTGGTATATTATTTTTGTTGTTATTATGAGCAAAATCCTTTTTCACGGTAAGTTTTTCAAAGGGTTATTTATAGAAACATAGAAAATATTGATTTATATATATATTTTAAACTAACCACCTTAATTAATTCTCTGATTAGTTCTTATAGCTTCGGATAGATTTTTCCTCTTGGAAAATATTATCTGCAAACATTGGCAGTATTCTCATTTTACATTGTGAAAGCTATCAGAATCAAGATGGAGTCACTTGTAACAAGGCCTAACAACAACCACCAGACACACACACACACACACACAAACACACACACACACTCTCTACATATAGGCATATCCTTATATACATACATATATATTTATTAATACATTAAAGCCAGGAGCTCATGAAGGAGGGATTCTCATGCACATACGCTTGATAATATGAACTATCACAAAAGATTGTCAGAACTACAGCTTTCCATAAAGGCCACTGCAAGCTTCCACACAAAATATTTCTGCAAGGACATCTGCCCCGTAACTGTTGGTTCAGCCTTGGGCTTGTTATTGATCCTTGAACACCTTCTTATTAATTTTCGTGGCCAAGGATTATTGTCTCTATATAACTTACAACCTCCCCCTTCTTCCTTTAAAAGTTTCCCTGTGCTTCTCCTTTGAACACACACAGGGCTTCCTGACACATGGGTTCCCCACGGCAATGTCCCGTGCTTACTCCCAAGTGGATCTCACTATTCCTTGGAGACTCTGCTTGTTATGCAGGCTGGCAACGTTTAAACTTCTGCTGATTTCTCCAGCTTGTGTTACTTCACTGCATCGCCTCACATTTTAGATCAACATTCAGTGGTAGAGGTGGTATCTGACCCCATTGACCTCTAATTTTAAGGGGGATAGACTCCAGTTTCGCTGCTAAGTTTCAGTAAGCTGCTGGCTTGAGATAGATGTTCTTTATCATGTGAAGGGAATAGTACCATCATTCTAGTTTCCATTTTTTTCCCCTTGAACAAGTTAATGAATTTATCAGATGTCTTTTTGGCATCCACTAAGATGACAGAGTCTCTCTTGGTCTATTAATTGCATTCCAAGAATCAACTTTATTGAGTCATGGTTTACAGCTGTGTTTGATTTGCTAATATTTAATTTAGGAATTTCTGATTATCCATTAGAGGGATTAAGCTATAATTTATATTACTTTTTTAGATGTCTTTTGTTATCCGAGCTTTGAAATACAAATTGAGAAATTGGCTTCTCTGTGTGACTCAACAGCTGAAATAGTGCGTCCTTTTCTGGGTTCACTTTTAGCCACTCCGGGCACACCACACTCTCTGGCCCTGCTAGTGCTGCTAATGCTTGTCCCTCTATGGACATCACTGTATAAGAACTCCTGCTTACTTTTTCAGGCCCAGCTCCACCCACCCTACACAGTAAGACCACACACCTGCATTTGCCCCACTGTAGCCTGCCCCACCCCCACTTGAATCTGAATTTCTTGAAGCAGGAGCCTCATGTATGCATTTTTAAAAAGCTTCTGAATCACTAGGGCTTATCACAGGACCTGGTACCTATCATATGCTTCATATGCCTTGGTAAGATGAATAAATCCATGACAGGGTTTTGCTTTAAACTCTGCCAGTGAAAAATTCAAAGATGTATATGTTACACTTCCTTGTCTTTCTTTGACGATAAAAGAGAGGTAATAATCACTCACCGCCATTCTACACACTTTGAGTGTTACTATGCTGAGTTAATAGACATGAAAGGATAAAAAGTAAAGTGAGAGAATTAAATAAATAACACATAATAGCTATCAGACTTTCTTTGACTGGAGCAACAGGCAATGTGCATTGAGCATTTACTATGTTCCAGGTATGAAATCATCAAATTTATTTCTTCCAACAGCCTTCAGTTTTTGCCTGTGAAATGAACTGAATCTTAGAGACCTAGGTGACTTGTTTCGTGTAAATTTAAACAATTGGCAATTTATGGAACCAGATTCTAAACGAAGACTTTCCAAATTCAAAGTCCACCATCTGGAAACTCTTCCTATTGACTCACCAGTAAAGACAGTGTGTGCACCACTTCGATGAGAAAAGAGATGAATGAGAAGCAGAGGGAGAAGATTTGGCCAGATACATATTAGGTTTTGCAATAGGAAAAAAGAAAACTATACCGTATTTAGCTAACTTGATTTTTGCATCGTTTGTCTTTCTTCTGATAAAAATGGGGCGCATCTTGAGAAATTCTTCCTCCATTTTTAGTTTACGCTATCATGGGGCTTCACCCTAAAGGGATAAGCATGGGCTGATTGGTGGCTGACTGCTGCTCTTGTTCTTTCTGTGGAGCCCCGAGAGGTCACAAGACAGGAGAGAGGAAACAGCTTTCCTTTAATAGCTAACTTCCTTGATTCTTAAGTGCATGGCCCTTGGCTGTAGGTGAGTGACTTTGACCTATACTCTGAAATGAGATAATCTTCAGGGTTCTTACACACTCCACCCCAAATCTGGGAGCAGCAGAGGGGCTCAAAGTACAGTATAGAGAACGACAGCTTGGCATTTTACTTTTGACAACGGGCCAGCTCTGAGACCTGTTTATTCCATCTCCAGCCAAGGTTGCCTGTTCCCCACTCCAGGCTGTGACCCCAGAGTGAGTGACAGAAGTGGCAAGAGGTGGTTCGGAAGATTAAAGACCCAAGTCACCAGAGGCTGCCATCTCGCAAGAATATTTAGACATTTTCCACTTGGCAGTCATTAATATTCTTCAGCAAAGAATGAACAGAAAGCCTGTTCAAAAGGCTCCTTCTTTAGATCTCTGTACCTTGGAAGATAAAGTGAATGTGAGGGTTTTGTTTTGAAATTAAATATTCATTGGATTGGGTTAGAGCTATTACTGTTCCTGAGAATAAAACTGGATTTTCCCTTTGTTTTAAAATAACTATAGTCATTTTTAGTTAAGAATCAATTTTTGTACTGCATCCGTCAGGGTAATGTATGGTGTGATTTTTCTAATATAATAGAGCTTGGAATTGAATATAGAAGGGCTCAAAGTATTTTAGAGCGGGTGCCTGAGCAATTTGACATGGCAGAATCCCTGTCAGCAAGAAGCCACGTGCAATAGAGCTTGGGATTCAAACCCTGGGATGACGGTAGCCTCTGGGTACATTTTTTTGCCCTGTTAATACAGAGCTATGTCGTAGCATCTCTGAATTTCAGTTTCCTAACCTGTTAAATGTGGAGCACATGTCCCTCCTCTGAAGGTTTGCATATGGATTTAGAGAAGACAACTAGGATATGCATAGCATGGATGAAGCAGGAGTACACAGTTGACGATTCGTATTTTAACATAATAGTAAGATCTGGTCACTCAATGGCTTGAAAGTCATTTACATCTGTTTTTTTTTTTCTTCCCCCCTCTCTCCCTCTAATCTTTCAGGCACCATTGCTCACATTTCCCTTGAATTTAAACATCTTTTTAAAAACTTTCAAAGCTTTGAAGGTTGATTTCGTTGAAACCTGTTTTTATTCTAGGCGTTTTCCCTGCTGTCACTCTTGAGTAAAACAAAAAACATTCACTGTCAAAACAACAAGGGTTTGCTCTCAAGCACAGAATGAAAGCAGATAGGTCTGCCTGACTTAGTTTGGCATACGCCTAGCAGTTAAATAGGACACCTTTTAATTTGTCACTTTCAAGATCCATGTATGCTGGCAGAGTAAACCACTCTTTACTGAGTAAACCAGTGCTTGGTATGAACTAGTTGGACAAAAAGATTTCTTCTTTATCCCTCTCGCACGTGTGTCTCTCCTAAAGTGTCAATTAAAGAAGTAACTGTGTATTTAGCCACTTAAGATAGTAACAACTAATGGATTTTTATTTTTACTTAAACCTGGAGGAGCTTAGAAACCTAACATATTACTGAGATCAGTAATATTACTGAAGAAAGACAGGAGGTCAATGTTTTTCAACAAACCTATATGGACCTATTTAAAACAGTGAATTTCCAATTACTTAAAAAATTATTATCAACTCTAAGTAGAGACTAAAATTCAAATCTCAACTTGGCCATCTACTAATGAGGGAAGTTAATATCTCTTTTTTTTAGTGCATATAAATTATATAGAATAGTGGGTTTTCTTGTGGTATATTTGTAAATGCATATAACATATTTTTATGGTTTTCATCCTAAATCTGTTTCCTTATCTGCAGATTGGTAATAATGTTCACTCCTTCCAGAATGTTTATAAAATTAATCAACACAATGGACAGAACTTCTAGCACCAATGGTTGCTCTGTAACATCTTGAGTTATTCAACCCAGGATTTAGCACTTCTTACTGCATGGAAGTTGTTTTATGGGTTCCAAATTTATTTTGCTGTAATATAAGCCAGTTCTCTCGTTTTCTCTAAGTTGGTGATAACATCTGTTTAAAACCTTCGGTATAACAAGGCCAGATTGAGGGTTTGTATTTCTGCAATCATTAACACAACCATTCCTAGGCAGAAGTGGTTTGTGGCATCTCAATAACCTAATTGTAGTCTGTAATCTGGTTGATTATTGGACGGATAAATGGATTTAGTTTAAAAAGGAGATAAAAACCACATACACACATATACACATGCATACACACACACACATATATATATATATACACATACATACACATAAATACATTTTTTTTCTATTCTTCAATATACATTAAAGTAAGAATCCAGCTTCAGACATTTTTCTTTATGTGAATGTGTGGGGAATGTGAAGGAACATAAATGCTATCTGCTTTAAGACTCTTAAAGCCATTGACCTTCAAATGAAAGGTGAGAAACTCTGTGACAACTTAGGTTAACCTTGGTTTTCCAATCCAGTTTAATAGATTTTAATAGACACTTAAAAAAAATCTATTAAACTGGGGTCAGGGGGGTCTTCACTAATTTTGAAAGTTCCATGATACCTGCGGTCCAAGCACCAAATCTCCCCAAGGTTTGCCTTTCCTGACATCTTCTGCTCTCACTCGCAGGGTTGCTATCAGAGTTCAGCTGAAGACTGAGGATGGCCTGATCTAACACCCCAGTCAAGTTTGCTCTCGCCCAGGGCCAGTGAGGCAGAGGCCATCCTCCAGTCAGATGGAAACAGAAGTGATTTCCTTCTCTAAATCCATGGCCTGATTATCCTGGTGGAAACTTATGGAATAAAGCCAGGCTAAACTGTTGTTCTCAAACATGTTTATTTGTAACAGTTTTACATGGCGTGTTACAGAAATTAATGGAAAATTTCTAAAAATTTCGCTGTTCTGTTGAATGCATTGTACATAAAGTTAAAAATAATGTGTCCATATATGTTAACAAACTGTCATCTGAGGTAAAGTTAAAGTAGGTCTAGAAATGTACTGCAACAGTCATTTTCTCTTTCTCATCTTTATTAAAAAAATATGTGTCAGAACGCAGAAATTGAAATGAACCAAACCCACAGAGTAAACATTTTTTTTTTTTTTTAAAGAAGGTGCCCGGTACATTACATGATGGGGTTTCAGTAGACACTGGGATGAGTACAAGTTATCAAAAAAGTCTTGCGGCATGTAAAGATTGAAGAGCTATGGGGAATGGGGACAGAACGACAGGTGGCATTTCCCTGGTTCAAAATTTAAAGTGACAAATTTAGTGCTAGTGAAAGATGAGGAATTAACAGTTACGTACATGGATTTTTTCTATTGATCTAACCAGAACTGTGCAGACTCCCCATGCTCTTTTGGTATTGGCACCTCAGCTCTTGTTTGGAAATGTCACTGTATTCCTGGGATAGGATATGGTGTTGCTGGACTCACCAAACAGCGCTTGGGAAAAAAAAAAAATCAGAATTCTGCCAATGAGACTATAGATGGCAGTTTAAAAATCTCAACTTGATTTCCCTCTTTAACGCATCACATGGGCATCTTCTGGAAGTTCAGAGCCAGTTACATTTTTAAGCATGTTCAATGAGTGATGACAAGCCATTGGGCTGTCACCCTCTGCTATGAAATTAACTCCGGACGGTGCACCCGAAACATCAGCTACGGTTCACTTTGAACACTGCAGAAGCAACCCGAAGCATGGGCATGATGGTGTGATACTGTGGGACAAACTCAGGATGGCCACGTTGAGGGAGAAGATAGCACCACTGTATAGAATCAGGATCGTGGAGAACAGCAGCTGAGGTGATCTCCCCCCGGGAACTGCCCACCTTATCCAATCTCCAGAACTCACTGTCGAACTGGTTTCAGGATAACTCTCCTGCTGATCACACCTTTCCCATTTTCTCCTTCCTATGAGAGTACTGCCTTATTATATCTGTGGACGCTGCTGGAGGGGTCCTGGGACCCCAGTTGACGCTGCAGGTGCTACATGGCCTTCTTGCTTTTCTGGTTCTTGGGATCTTCCACACTGGGATGACATTGACGTATATTCTCTAATGAACATTTGGCATTTGGTCAGTTTATCTACACCCTCCTCCCCACCCCAAATTTGATTCCAATGACCTTATTGTGTAATATGTGGGCTTCAGATAGCAATAATCACCTACACATATCTCTTTCTTTTCTTTCTTTTTTTTTTTTGGAGAATAAAGGGTACAATCATTTTAGAATTCATCTTCCAAATCATTTTCATTTCTAGCGATATGAAGAGCCAAAGCATACAGGCCTATTGGAGCCAATCAGATCCATGCAAATTCTACTTTTCAAATTTTAAACCAAGTAATAAGAATCACCCCCCAATCCAGTGAATTACAGGATTCTTTAAAGTTTCCTTCTTAGTGTTAAACCACTCAATTCAACATACCGTAACTGCATAGGAACATCAGGAAAACACGTGTGACCTGTATAACAATTCTCTGTAGGGAAAAAAATATATAATTCTTTATGAAAATCATGTGTGGAACATGTGAACCGAACACTGCACTTTTTGTCCCATCCGTGTAAAAACAGGAAGCTTAAACCCTCTGTTTCGAACACAGAGTCCGTGATTTATGGAGGGAGTAGGTGGGTGTGGAGAGTGTGCGGATCTCAAGGCCAGGCCTTCTAACTCGAACCACCTTGTTCCTGTTCTGCACACCACATGGGCACGCTGGTGGAAGGTGAGCTTATGGAGCCACAGTCCCCCTCTTTTTCCCCAGCTGCTGATGGGCCAGATGCTCCCGCCAGCTGTCCCCGACCGCCTTCCTGCCATCTGCTCCAGTGGAACATCTGGAGAGTGAGCCCCATCCATCAAGGTGTCACACTTTGCACGCAGCCTGCCACCTTCTCTACAGTGTAATGGCATTATTAAAAAGCATTTTCATTAACATTTATATTTACAAAAAAAAACTGACAATTTTTTTTTTCATTAGAACTCCTTAAAGCCATTTCCCTTAAATATTTAAAGAGTTTAATGGTAAGGTTTTTTTTTTTTTTTTTTTCATTTTCAAGTTACAAAATAAAAATCCCATTTGAATTTTCGGATGTACAAAAAGAGAGATGAACCATTTTGACCACGGGATCAGTTTGTTAGGCTGAATGTTTTATGTCCTCATTGTTCCAGCAGAAAGTCAGTTCTCAAGATCCGAAACCACACGACCAGGATTGTACCAGAATTATTTGGCAAATGACTTTTCTTTGAAAATGGCACGTGGAGAAGACACTTGTCTGCATAGTATCACAGCAGCAAAGTATCGGGAAAATAAAAATATCATTTTATTGTACTCAATAGTTTAGAGCTTCTTAGGAAACCAGATGCATTTTTTTCCATCTTTCTCATCAATGGGATTTGATGTCCTTTCCTACGCACAGAGTGAAGATTCAAACCGAAAACTGTCCTTCTTCACCAGCTTGCAGAACAAAATAAAGGGTCATTTTGGCAACATTCTTGATCACAATGAATAATCGATCACTTATTTGTCTTGTGATTTCAAGTTAATTACTTCATAATAAGAGACTTTCCCCGCCCCCAGTTAGATTTCTTCACCCATATCTAAAAAGAGTCAAAAGCAATACAAAAATTTATACACCCATTAATTTTCAAACATGACAAAGAAAGGAAAGGTGTGGGTGAGGGATGGCAGACCAAGCCCTGTGGAGCAGTGGAAAAACTCATCATATGCCAGAAGGCATAGGGTCGATGATGACATTGTGGTCACAGAGGACCCTCTTGCTTTTGCCTAAAAGAAGTCAGTGCCAACCTTGTTGCAATTCTCTGATGCCTGTCACTCCAAATTTGCTGTCTCTACAGTGGTCAACAGGTAGAGAAATAAAAGCAGAATTATGATTTTATATCCCAGGTCATTTTAAACCCAGCTAAGAGAGCTCAGAATATTTGTTGGGTAAGTATTTGCTTGATTTGTGATTTAATGTTGGGTGTTTTTTATTTATATATATATATATATATACTTTTGTGGATTTTTTTTGTGCTGCCATAGATATCTGCCATTGGTTGCCGAAAATGCTTAGTTCCCTCCTCAGAAGGAGTTCCATCGGGCAATAGTGAATTTCTTTGTGAGATGAGGTGAGGTGAAAGAATACAAGAGAGCCTGTCGCCATGCCGATTTCCGTGCTAGTCTGGAAGCACCCACCACGAGCTCACATTGATGCTACTTCTTAGGTCGGTTGATCTGCGCATAGAGAGGCTCTGGCTCCTGTGGACAGAGGGACAAAGTGAGACCTGCCCTTTCCAGGTGGGATGTTCTGAGACAGCTTAAGGAAGGAAGGGTTGGGAGTCAAGACAGAAAGGTGATAGCGGATGATGGATGACCTCAGGGTATTTTTGGATTACTCCATCATTGTGCATATCATTTTGGCCATGTTTTTCTCATGAAAAAGAATGACTCACCCAGTTCTATCCTTGGCTTTTAAGCGGGGACTGCTTTAGCATGATCTAGCGGGTGGGCGGAGCTGGACCAACTATGTGATGGCGGTAAGATATTTATCCTTTCTGATATTTTTCTGTTTCTTCAAGCAAAAAATGTAACTAATACTGCTTTTCCTGGAGGGTTCTTGAAAGAATTAGAAATAAAATCCATAGAAAACATCTAGCACAAGGCTTTGTAGGAAAGGGTCCTCAGAGAACCTCACAATCATGATGGGTCCAGTGGATATTTTCCCAGCACCATTTCTGGGTGTCTACTCTAGACCAAGCTGCTCTTAGCTTCCACAGACAATGGTGACAGGGTGACTAGCAAGCAAGAGAGACAGCAGGCGGTCTTTAGCTCTTAATCAAAAGCTTCTGGGGCTTGTTTCTATTTCAACCTGCTATGTTTGGTTTGGCCATTCATTTGCCTGCACCTGAGGGGCTGTCCCGGGACCCACACAGGGACTTTCACCAGCACAATGCAGCAAGACAACTGTAGATAGGGACAGGTGCCTGTCCTTGTCTAAGCCACTTCAGACTTTGGCTCATGTTGACATGAACCAGTGTACACTGGCCAAGCACATCAGATCCAAAGTCTAACCCTTCTGCTAAAACTGACCACATGGCTGTTTGTGGCAGAATTAAATGAGCACACTCATATCTTAATTCTGCCATATTTTACGGAATTTTATGTTATTCTGCCTCATGCCAAGTGTGTATAGATCCTTTTTTATTTCCTTATTTTCTTGGACCTTCAGAATGAATTGATTGGCATTTTGTGAGTCTCTACTGTGTGTCTGGCACTGTGCTAGGGATTGTTAAGTACATAACCCATAACCACCTTGTACAGCAGGTGTGCTGTCTTTTGCGAGTCAGAAATCAAGTACAGAGAAGTCAAGTAATTTGCCCATGGTCACAATGCTAATAAGTCTGGATACAGGAGCCCTGGAAATGGAGTGCAGTGTTTTTTCCTAGTCTATTACAATAGCCGCTATGAGAGAGGCCAACTAATCCTTCCATCTGTAAAGTGCTTCAGAATTTACAAAGCACCTTCATGTCTTATTTTATCTATTTAACAGTCCTGGGAGCAGATTTTTTTCCCTCCCATCTTCATTTTGCAGATAAAGCCTCAAGATCAGAGAGGTTGTGCAGTCTCAAGGTGACCGTGCTGCTTCTTGTGTGTCGCTCTGCTGGCTTATATTGCAAAGTGAGAGAACCTGCAAGATAAGGCCCAGGCCCACCAGTACAGAGATGAGGAATCTGCAGGAGAGCTCTCCTTCCCCCACCCCCCTTCCAACCACAGGGTTACTAAGGAAGCACCCTCAGGGTAGAATGCAGGGCTGTGACCCTCAGAGCCAGGGTTCATTGTTTGGGTTTTCCTGGGGAGCAGGAATACCCTGCCCTAGCAGACACCCTATTCTGCGACCTAATAATGCTAATAGGTCCCTTCTTGCTTTCCACCCACGCACCTCTTGCTGCCCTCTGAAACAGAAAGAACTGCAATCCTTCTTCACATGTCCAATGACAGAGGGTCCAGAGCCATTTTTCCACCTCCTTCCTCTGGGTTACTGCCTGCTGGTACCTTCTGCCATTTTACATATACAACGCAGATCATGGGTCCTCAAAAAACAGCCTCTGTTTTGTCAGTGAGTGATTGTGACAGTTTCTAGTTTCTTCACTGTTGTGATTCCTCTGTTCCAAACACACTTCAACTTGGCTTTATTCTTTCAAAATCAAATTTATCAAAACATACAGCAAGATGATTTATTAAGTACCTGATCTACTCTGTGCCAATGTCTTTGACTGTTTCAAATATCTGTTGTAAGGGGCTAAGACATGAGTGTCACTGTGTGTGTGTGTGTGTGTGTGTGTGTCTGTCTGTCTGTCTATATCCCTGGGCACTCCAGGGGTGGAGTAAGGAGAGTAAACAAAGAAAAATAGTCACGCACATGACTGGGAAGAAGTGTTTCCTTAGGTATCTGCATGTATCCTGGGTTGAGTTTCTGAGCCCATTCTTTCTGGGTGCCCTAAGAAGTCAGACTGGCTTGATCTCACCCTACAATTTGCTCTATTCTAATTTTGGAAACTAATTTATTCAACTGAGAATGACACCTAAAAACAGGGGACGACAGCAGGCGCAGACAGGGTAATTAATGCCACGCTGCATTCACTTTCTGCAGCCGAGATAAATATTCACACATCTCCTGCTTGCCGGAATTTAGCTTCAAATACCCATCACAACAGCGGTACCAACTGCAGTCAACTCTCAATTATCCCCACTAATGAAGGGGAGCAGTGGTGTGGAAAACCCCAAGCAGCAGATAATCCCAAAGTCTGACACCGTGATGCATTATACGTTTTGGCAATAGCTTTACTTTCCTTGTTACAGAAACTTAGACTGTCAGAGTTAGAGGGGAGCTAAGAAATCATTTGATTCAGAAATTTCCAAATTTCTGGCAAGGTCACGATGGAGTCTTCAAGCTTTTTTCAATATTCCAAAAAGACTAAATGGAATCACATATTAACATAACCCACTATGGATGAATTTTTTTTTTTGGTTTTGTTTTCTTTGGACAGATGTGACCACATCTCTGTCGTGCCTCAAATCTTTCAAAGGCTCGCCATCACCCCGGTTAAGATCGGAGCTCCTTAGCTGGGCAAACAAGGCCCATTAGTCTTGTAGTTCATTAGAGCTAATAAATATCCCTTATAGACCATGAATCAAAACTCAACTTTTATGTCACAAAAATCATGTTTTTTTTTTTTTTTTAAATCTTTCTTTGTATCTCTGCCAAAATGATCTTTCTGAAATGGATTTGGTCATGTTAATCTCCTGCCTGAAATGGCCCTCCTGACTCAGGAAGATAATGTCAGCTCCTTGGGACAGCACACAGGCCTTTCCAATATGGACTCTCCTTCCCCAACCCCTCACCTACTTCCACTCCCTCCCATGTTCCACCTTCCTGACCCCACTCTGGATGTCAAGAGTGGCAAATGAATCATTGCTTTGAACTGACCCCTGGACAGAGGTGACACCACACTTAGGAATTTATCGGTGGGAAGGCGCCAGTTGAAAACTTCCCAGCTGATAGTGACCCCTGGTAGCTCATAGCTTGGAGCTCAAACAGCAGCTCCCAGGACAGAGGATTCTGAGCATAGCAAGATAACTGCAGTGTTTCACCAGTTTCACTTCAAGCCTTCCCACTTAGTAGAAACTTTGAACAATGGGCTTCCTGGGTGCCACAGGAAACCCCAAGGGTTCCAACAATTGAAATAGCTACAAAAATGTTTCTAGCCCCATAACTTTCTAGTGCACAAGAAGCAATGCCTCTATAGTCCTTAACTTCTTGATTATGAGACCCTATATAAATAAACTTGCTGGGTCAGTGCTTCAGACACTGTTTCTCTATCAGAGTGCAGTGTTCCACCGGATCCCAGCTTTCTCTCTCAATATCTGTATGTTTTTCTTTTTTGGGGGATGGGGGGGCGGTATTAGGAATTGAACTCAGGGGCACTCGACCACTGAGCCACATCCCCAGCCCTATTTTGTATTTTATTTAGAGACAGGGTCTCACTGAGTTGCTTAGCACCTCACTTTTTCTGAGGCTGGCTTTGAACTTGCCATCCTTCTGTCTTAGACTTCCAAGCTGCTGGGATTATAGGTGTGCGCCCCTGTGCCCAAATGTGCGTGTGTTTTTCTTAATTCACCATCCTGTCTCACTGGTTTCTTGGGTTCAGCCATGCAGATTGCAGGATCTGCGTTTACCTTAACACAACAGACAGAATTTTCCCATTTGAGACATTGCCCAGGCAGTTTCTTTGGACCTTCTTTGCTCTACATGAGAATCGGTGCTTTAAGATCTGGCTCAAACACAAAGGCTTTCCTGGACTCGTCAGGGAGGGGAGCCACTCAGTTCCCAACTCCTGCAGTGCCTCACACAGACCTCCCTCTCCACTCCTGTCATGGTACCATTGAGTGTGTCTGCCCTGAGTTCCACTGTGCCTCGAAGGCCAGCATCCCAAATTCCGAGCAAGAGGCGTGTCCACTAACAAGGAACACTCAGGTATGGGTGAGTAAGTGAACGTCTCTTTTCCTAATGGAAGTTGGCAAATGCTTAGAAACTTTAGCTTCTCTGTGATTTTGACAGGAATATCTTTAGAGGATCACAAGTAAATGGACACTATATAGCAAAAACTAGAACACCATCAACCCTCCACGCTTTCCCCTAAGTTAAACACCCTATGTGTTCAGAGGGTCAGTGAAAGATGGAAGCACAGTAGTCTGGGCTCAGGAAGACCTCAGGTGCTGTTCCTAAGACCCCCTGGAACCACCCAGAGTTGACCAAGTTATGCCTCATTGCAGACAGGGGAACCAGGGAGCATTTCATCACAGGATGTGAGCTGATGTTAGATGATGGACAAAGGTTTTTCTCTGGCTTTCATGGTGTCACAAAGTGCGGTTAGTTCTATGATGATCTTAATAATTCTTATCTGGAAGGCAGGAAGGATGGGGCAAGGTTAAAGCCAGGGGAGAGGGGGAGTTGGTCATTTTTACATTTTTACAGTTTGGACACTCTTCATGTTTTGCTTGTGCTTGGCCATGACTGTGAGTGGCCATGATTTGTTTTATCCCATCACGATCCCTGAGGGGCCCTGTTTGATGCTGACATGTGTGAAATTATTGATGTTCAACAGAGAACACTAAGACCTGGACATCAGGGGCTGTATTCTTCCTTGCCATCTCCCACTTAGTAACCCCAGGACTCCTGGGTCCCATTCCCCTGGGTTCCAGAGTCTTCACCTGTAAGAATAGACAGAGGTCCCCTCCAAAAGAAGGGTGGAAAGTAAGGACTAAAGGAGAAAATACAGGGACCTTTCCCAGGGAGATACCCTCAAGAAGACAGGGCCCCTTGTGTTTGGATGTGTGTTTCATCCTCCCTTCTCAGAGATGGTTTTAATCACCACAAGTGATTATTAAGCAGTCCAAATCGCTTCTCCTTCATAGCACATAGGTGCAACTGCAAATGGGCTCTCTGTTATGAAATATAACAGTGGCACTGGATCAGCCAGGGAAGTGTGCAGAATAAATGCAGAATTAATCTAAAGACCTGGCTGCAGGCCCTGTGGATAAGAGACTTCCACTGTTTGCAGACTGCTCTGTGAGTTCTTTAAGTATGAATTATGTGCTCATGTATAACAGCAAAGTGGACTTAGAGAATTAGAGAAATAATAGCTTATGTTTACAGAAAATTCTACAGGCTATAAAAGACTTTCCTATATCATGCCCATGATCTCCCTTGAACTCCTCCTGGGAGTATACCCCTGGTGTTCCCATCTCTATTTCAGCAAAGAAACCACACTCTCCAGGGTGGTGAGTGTCCAAGGTCATTCAGATGGCACAGGGCAGTGCTTAGACATACTGGGTTATTATTCCCTCTATTTCTTTTTTTTTTAAAGATATTTTTCATGGTAAAATATAAATAACATAACATTTGCCATTTTAACTTAGGGTTTGGTGGTATTAATTATGTTGATGATGTTACTACTACTATTTCCAAAACTCTTTTACCACCCCCCACAAAACTCTATACCAATAAGCAATAACGCCCTACTCCCCTGACCCCCATTCCCTGGTAACTACTAATGAGACTTTCGTTCTCTATGAATTTACTTATTCTCTTCCTTATTTTAAAATCAACTTTATTGAGGGTCATTTAGATACAATAAAGTATACCCCTTTAAATGTAATTTCATAAGTTGCAACAAATCTGTATACTCATGTGAGCTACCGAACATTTCCTCATCTAACAACTTCCCCTGTGTCCTTCTCAGTCAATCCACCTCCTAGTGCCAGCAACCCCAGGTCTGTTCCTGATCACTGAAGTCTAGATTGTTTTTTTCTACAGCTTCCTGTAACTGTCCCAGGTCTTCTGAGGCCCATCGTCCAGTCTACTCCCACTCATCCCTACTTGTTGAATATTAAAGCTGCAAGCCCTTGTCTCATAACTCCTGCCCTGGATAAAGAGACTGAGGTCCCATGTGGGAGAGAGCAGAGAGCCAGGGGAGAGGCCCACGGCTTGGATTTCCTTTCTTTCTTGGCTTGTTTCTGCCTCTTGTTCCTGGCTCTTTGTCATGAAGTATAAGGGCAAGTATTTCCTATATCACATTGCAACATCACCCTCTTGGAAGTCAGGAAAAATTGTTCTTATGACTTTATTGTCATTTTCTGTGTATTGTGTTTATTTTGGGAAGCTTGGCCACACCTAGCAAAGGTATGCCAAAAGAGACATACCTTTACTAGATGAGGAGAAGACACCACATGCTGAGAGAGATGGGTCTCAGATGTGAGGTCAAGGTGTACCATGCAGTTTGCTGGTTGAAAAAGCTCATCGATGCCCATGCTGGGAAGTCTCGGGTAGGATCAGTGTCCAAGGTAGGGGTCAGACTGGAGCTAGGAGCTGAGCAAAGCTTGAGTCCCTCAGCACTGTCCTGTGCAGGCAGCAACTTCAGTCTCATGGTCTTTCAGCTCTAGCATGTGACCTAGGTCAGTGGGGACTTCAAATTTCTGGGCTTGGCAAATGAAAAAAGTTGGTAATAGGCAGAAGAGAGTAAGTGAGGCTGAAAACACACAAAGTTCTATCTGAATCCATGTATGGGTGAGTTATGGAAAATGCCTGTGTTTCTGGAACCAGAAAGATCTCAGCAATCCTCCTAGATGCCTGTATGAGCTTAGGCAAGCATTTCCCCTACCTGGGCTTCAGTTTCCTCATCTGTAAAACCAGGCTTGTAACATCTACCCCATGAGATGGTGAGAATAAGTGAGCTTGTACACCATGAAGGATCTTTAGAGGTGGGAGTCTTCTTTTCCTTTGTTGTTTCAAAGAAAAAGAAAAATAAAGCTTTGTGATTAGTTTCTGCCTAGAAGTCCAGCTGTTAGGGTAGAAAATTCTTCAAAATTCAGAAATGAAGCCATCAGCCTCATGTCACTTATCTGCTATGTCAGAAGGGTGCTGCTAAACCCAAGTGGAACCACTCTGATCCTCTTTGAGTGCTCCCGAGTTAACTTAATCTGCATCTAGATTCCAATCCTTGCTCTATTTCATATGGATCTTAGAATTTCAGCAAGAAGTAATCTCTCTGCTTTACCTGTCATATATATATATAGTGGGACCAATAAAAATATTAAAGAATCATATGAAGACTGAATTCAGTGGTGCTAGTAACTTAAAAATATATTATATTAATAGTATTGGATAAAAGGCATTGAAATTCCCTCCCACAGAGTAATTCTAGAAACAGTGAGTATGTTAACTCAAGGATCAGTAAACTATAATCTGTTAGCCAATTCTGGCAGCTGCCTGTTTTTGCAAATAACGTATTATTAGAACATTGCACACCCACATTGATGCACACTGTCTTTGGCTGCTGTCCTGCTTACAACAGTCAGCAGTTGCAATAGACTACACGACCCATAGAGCATAAATAATCCAGAGAGTCCACCAAGTTATGATCTGGAAGTGTATTCTTTTTGCCCACTACTCCAATGGCTGAGACCTATATTGGGACCTTCATATCTAGCCTGGTTTCTCTTTCAACCTCCAGAGGTTGTATCCAGGAGCCTACTGGTATCTGGACTTAAATGTCTTATGGACACCTCAAGCATAGTCAGTCCCAAAGTAAACTTGCCTTCTTTATGCTCAACCATGCTGCTGTGTTCTTTGGCACAGTGATGGGCACCACTTAGCTCACCATGTCAGGGAACCGGGTGCCACTCCAGTTTACGACTCCTTCTTCACCTCTCACATCCCTTCTGTCTTATCTTCTGCCATTCCAGCTTTTAAGTATTTCTTGGCACTGAGCCCACCAGACCCTGGCCACCTTGTGACTGAACTACTCCCCAAGTGTGTCCCTTCATGAAGGTCTGAACACGTGGGACATTGTTCCCTCCAAAGCTGAGGCTGGACTTGCCTCTGAATTGTATATCCGTGAAATGGACAGCTTTGATTTATCATTTTAATGATTTTTTAAGGCTATATTGTTCAGTTCTATTTAAAAACAAGAGTAATAATAATCCATGTATTATTATTTTCAAAGCTGACAAAACACTTGCATATTCATGATATTATGTGATTCTTGAATAAGTTGGAAAGGAAGCTGCTGCATTTGTATTTCTTTAGATGAGGAGAGAGAGATTTGCTCAAATTCACCATCTTTGGAGCCATATCAAACTCAAGGACCCTGGCTCTGTGTCTGTCTTCCTTCCTTCCTTCCTTCCTTCCTTCCTTCCTTCCTTCCTTCCTTCCTTCCTTCCTTCCATCCTTTCATCCTTTTTCTCTCCCTCTTTCCTTTGATTCCTCCTCCCAAAGCATTATCGTCCCTTGAATGCGAGAAATCTACCAGGTAATACTTTATATGTCATGAGTTCCCGCTATGAAGATCAGTATTAAAAAAATGACAGCAACTTATTATTTATGGCACTATCTATTGCTACAAAGGGAGAGAGACCAAACAATTCCCATTGTTACAGATGCTACTTTGACTTGACAGCTGGGGAAGTCTGATAGGCAGTTTATTTACTTAGCCATTTAACCAAATAAATGTTTTCATTTTTCTTTCATCTCCTCAAAAGCTAACATTTTGCCCTTAAAATTGCTCCAGCAACACATCAGTGAAGTATAAACTACCTGCCATTCCCTCACCAGCCATTATAATATTACTTTGGTTCTTTTTTGCTCCTGTTGACTCAGTCTTTCCAAGACACATGATTTTCCCAATAGGAAGGTGGAGGCACGGGGAGGGAAATAATTGAAGATATTTTCCTTTATTGCTAAAACAGAAATGTTTGCAACTGGCCCCAAAGCTTCCACCTGCAGGGACTGAGTCTGCCTGTTTTCTCTTACTTTGGTGTGATAGGGTTTAACTTATCAACAGATGCCATTCCTGCTTACTCAGAACTGTGTGGCTATTTCTAATAAAAAACAGCTGGAGATAATGGTTGCAAGGGTGATAAGAAGGA
The DNA here is from genome assembly GCF_001458135.2 of Marmota marmota marmota. Lineage (NCBI taxonomy): Eukaryota > Metazoa > Chordata > Mammalia > Rodentia > Sciuridae > Marmota > Marmota marmota. The sequence continues at coordinate 9,343,649 of NW_026000082.1, read as the reverse complement.
TGGGACTCTTGCTTCCCTACTATATGAAAGTTCAGGAGAAAATAAAGCCACAGACATAACCATCACTGCATGGGATCCCCTTTCCAAATGTCCAGAAAGGCACCATGCAATTGCTGTCAGTACATCAGTACATTTCTAGTTGGGTGGATGGGTGATGGGGGACAGAGACAAAAAGATCTCATGTGGCCTGTGTTGTTGTTGATGGAAGGACCTAGAAAGGCTCATTCAGGCTTTCCCAGTGGGGATTATAGAGGATCTGTCTGCAAGGCTGGCACCAGCCCCTTGGCACACAATTTGTGATAGGGAACTGTGAAATGGCCAGGCTAAGCTTTCAAAGAGAGAAAATTGCTTCACCAAAGATTACAGTCTGGCTCTCTTCTGGAGCTGGAAAGGATTTATCATGAATCACATGTAAATCGAATACTGCTCATTTTTTTGGAAGTGGGAGGTGGCCTATGAGGCTCCAAACTGGGATCATTCTGATTATGGGACTAGGCAATCCAGAGAGCTACCGAGCAGACTTTTTCTTTTCTCTACCCCCACCCCAAAGCTGGTTTGAGACATATGGAAAATCAATTATGTGGACACAGAAGGTATCAAGTAAAACCTCCCAGATAATGGCATTATCCAACATAAGGGATAAGTGTATAAAATCTAAGGTAGCAAAGAAAATCAACATTTGTTGAGCACATGTGTAAAGTTGATGGTTATGGTGGATCATGATGGTGGATATGGTTGTGGTACTAGTGCTGATGACAGTGGTGGTGATGATAGTGGTGGTGGTGATGATAATGGTGGTGGTGGTACCAGTACTGATGATGGTAGTGATGATGTCAATGGTGATGGTGATAATGGTGGTTCTGGTGATGATGGTGGTGGTATTAGTACTGATGATGGTGGTGATGATGTCAATGATGGTGATGATGATGGTGGTGGTGGTGTTGGCGGCAGTGGTGGAGGTGGTGTGGAGGTGACAAGAGCCAAGCATCTCTGGGATGCTTTCTATGTGCAAGACACTGTACTTAGAATTCCATATACATGACTTCACTTACTTGGCGTGTAACTCTATGAAACAGACATGAATTTTATCCCTATTTTTTGATGAATAAAATAAGATTAGAGAATGATTATGAAATCTCAGAAGGATCCCATAAATAAGAAGTGTTGGAATCAGATTCTGAAATCAGACAACATTACCCCAGAACCTAGATAATTTGAGCATCCCATGTTGGTCTCCTTGCTAGAGACTTGACATGTGCTATCTCAGTTAACATCAGAGATAATATAAGCCTCTTCCAGTAAATGGAGAAACCAATACTCAAAAGAAATAATGGTTCTTGCCCAAGGTTTCCCACCACAAATTGGCTGAGTTAGGATTTGAACTCAAGTTCCAAATGCAAAGCTCTTCCCGCTATTCCATGCTATGTCTTTTTGCAACTCAGCCATGGCCTGGGTGCTTGATGCAGCATCAATTGTGGGACAGACCAAAGCCCCATGAAGGGCAGCTTGAAACATTGCAAGCAGCAATACTTGGTAGGGCTTAAAGTGCTTCACATTGTGCTGGTACCGGGTGTCTCTGAAGCTGAGCAGATGACTGCAGTTGGGCCGAAGCACAATGGTGGACAGCTGTACTGGGCACAGCATGGGCCAGGATGTGAAGAAGCACAGAGAGGCATAAGTTATTGGAGAAGCCAGTGAATGGGATCCTAGCAGGGAAAGGTGGTGGTCTGTTGTGGACTCAGCCTCTGGACACAGAAGGGGTGGCTCTGACTTGGTGGGGCCAGTGGCAGGTCAACAATGTGTGACCAGAAAGAAGTAGAGCTCAGGTCATTACCTCAAACACACGGGTGGGACACACCTGGTAAGGTGAAAGCTGAAGAGGTGACAGCTCAGCAAGTTTTCTGGTGGGCCCTGCCAGAGGAACCCCTGTCCACTGTCACCTGCTCCCAGGTATGACCTCAGTTCCATACCACCTTTCTTTTCTTTCTTTCTTTTTTTTTTTTGGTACTGGGGATTGAACCCAGAGGTGCTTTAGAACTAAGCTACTTGCCCCCACCCCCCAAAAAATGTCCTTCTGGGCAGCCATCCTGAGAAGCCCTCCCATAATCCCCAACTTTTCTCTTTCCTAGAGCACCGACATGAAATTAATAAACCATCTCCTGAAATAGTTTTGCAAGAGTGAATCTGTAAATGAGCAGTAGGTGGTTCTACGTGGCATGATATATTGTGACGTGTATTGAACTGTTATAAGATGTGGCCAAATATACAGTATGTTAAGTTCTTTAATCATAAAACCTATCAACAAAATGTACTCTCAGAATACTATATTGGCTTTCAATAACTGTCTAAATAACCTATGTCTGGACAGAGAATGATCCTGAAGTAGCCTTAGACTCCATTGATGAGTGGGGAAAACTATTTAACATTTTAATGGCTCTGATCATGCCGTTCAGGACTTTTAAAAAGGAGCTCTTTGGATTTGGCCTCGTAGTCCTATATGTTTATGGAAAGCTAAGAAAGTGTCTGAAAATCGAACACATTTGTCAAGGAGTGACCTTAGAAATCACGTCTGGGTAACAAGGTGTACTTCTATATCCCAAGGAGGTTCGCTCTATCAGCTCTTCTTTCTTTCGATCAAATCAGATGTATTGAAATTCAAGTGCCAAAAAGACACTTGTAGCAAATGTATGTACACCTCTCTCAAAGCAGCTGCTGATGGGATCTGAAGTGATTCCCTGGCAAATCACATGCTACGACGACACAGGTGCAAAACGGCAGAGCCTCACAAGTGGCTTTGAATTTCACTGTCATATTGGAAGCGGGTACAGGGCCCTTTCTGGCTGGATGAAAAGGGGCTACCATGATCTCACATCTTTATCAATCTTATTTCAAGCCCTGCTTGGTTTTGCTTCGTAGTCTGGCTTCTCCGTGTGTATGACTGGTGACCTCTTTAGATCTGTGGCATATAGGCAAATGCAGTGACATTTGCTTAAAAGATTAAAACATCTGGACCACATCTCACTGAGAAATTATCAGTGTGGGCAGAATGCGCCCATCTCAGAACTCTGATGCTTTTAGAAACTAAATCCACATTATGTGGTGTTGACTGTGCCTCACTCTATCACCACCCACTCAGAATGTATCGTTGATAAAAATAACATGACCATGCCCTACTCCCCCCGGCGCCCCCCCTCCCGCCGCCCCAAGCTCTACCTCCTGGTATATGTCAAAGGTCATTCATCCATGAGGAAAAGCAAAGTGGAAAATAGAAACCAGGCAAGGAGAGATGGTGCAGACATAGGTAATGGAGCATGGGCAAGGAAAGATGGTACAGATACAGGTAATGGAGCACAGGCAAGGAGAGATGGTGCAGACATGGGAATACAGAGCAGGCAAGGGAAGAATGTACAAAGACTGGGGATAAGGCTGCAGAAACAAGAACAAGCAGAGCAGGAAGGAAAGCAGCTGGCTTAAGGGTAAAGAAGATCAAAAGGACAGATACCTACCCAGACCTGCGCTATCTAGCTACCGGCCTGTGGACTTATATTATCACCACGGGGCTCACCACTGGTTTCACCAAATGGATCACTGGTGGAGGAGGCCTGTGATCCATCAGGCTAGAACACAAGAAGATAACACTTTTTTTTTCTGTTTTCAACAACTGAAAATATAAAACAACTTGGCATATTTTCATGCAGCACACACAAGTGGTTATTCGCAAGGAGAGCACAACTTTAGTTGGAGGATGCCACCCCATAAATGTAAGGGCTCTTATGACTTAAAAAAATAGGACAGCGTTCTGTGGCTGACTCATTTGAACATAAAACAAAGCCCCTTCAAGCCACCCTTTAGAACTTGAGTCTGAGCCAGCTTTCTCTTCCATGCAGGTATCCTTGTGCACCGTCCATTCCAGATAGGGAAGCTTCAATTTTAAGGGAAACCAAAAACAGAAACAACAAAACCAGTCACTTACAGCTTCTTGCTCTTCACTTTTGCTGGGACTTTCAAAACCCTCTTCAAAGATATCATCTGTGGTCGGATCACTGGCGTGGGACGCAGATGATTTGGATGGAGAGCTCTGCCTAGGGGCTGGGGTTGGAGCTACACAGAGACCAGGCAAAAAAGAGGAAACATCATAAGTGTCTGGCTGCAACTAGAATATCCCACAGAAAGCTCAAGAATTTGCTTATATTTGAATCAAGTCACAGGATTCTTCTCCTCATCCCAAGCTAAATCAGTGGAACACTCGAATTCCTCCCGTACATGCTTATCTTGTCCTCTCACACACTTGATCTTAAGGAAGGAGCTGGTCCACCCTGATGGATAAGGTAGCGGTTCTCAAGGGATGGTTCCTAAACCAGCAGTGGGAGTAGCACCTGGGAATGTTAGGGATGCCAATCTTTGGACCCTCTCCTAGATCTACTGAATCAGAAACTGGTTTAGCAGCCCTTTCCAGGTGATTCTGATGCACATACAAGGGAGGATTGCTGGGCTGTGGCTTGCTTTTTCTTTTCTTTCATCAGAGGGCACATTCATTGAGTGCCTTTTCTGTGTCAGGCATTGTTAGAAACTATACAGACACTATCGCTGATCTTCACAGAGCCTCTCTGAGTTGGATGTTATCCCAGTTTTAAAGATATGGAAATTGGGGGCTGAGGGTTGTGGCTCAGTGGTGGAATTCTTGCCTAGCATGTGTGAGGTGCTGGTTCAATCCTCAGCACCACGTGAAAATAAATAAATAAAATAAAGGTATTGTGTCCAACTACAACCAAAAAAATATTTTAAAAAAGATATGGAAAATGAAGTTTGCTGATTTGTTCATGGCAACTGGTAGGACCAATCTTTGATTCCTGGCATGGAGTAAATAGTTAATAAACACATGTTGAAGACAGAAGGTCTCAGGGATCTGGGAGAACAGATGTGACTGATGGCAACCTCACAGCTGGCACCTGATTCTGTAAGAAAGTGCAGTTTGTGCATGGACCTTCTCTCATTTCCCCTCCTCTCCTTTGTTCCAAGGTTTATAACAAATATGTACTGGAAATGACTCTGCTTTTAATAATTCCTAATTTGGCATAGAAAAGATCCGTCCTCCTGGCTTGGCCCTAAGTAAGGAGGTGATATTGATTTAATAGCAGAATTTCAATGCCACTGATAAGACCATCTTGTTGTAGCATTCTAGAACTTAGAAAATCTGGCAGCTTACCAGACAGAGAGTGATTGTAAAACTCAGTGTGTACCTTTTACCCTGATGAACCTATCTTTAGAATAGTGATGCTATTTCAAACCCTTTGTTATTCGTAATGTGCCAATGAGTCAAATGCTGTGCTGGGCACTTTCCATTTCCATTCTCTACAATACAGGAAACTGTAAGGTGCTGTTATGTCTTTTCCCCAACAAATGATAGAAACTACAGCCCAGAGAGGTGTGGTCACTTGCTCAGGGCTGACACAGCTGTGAAACAGTAGCCCGGGGATGTGACACAGCCATGTCTGATACTGTTTGTCCCAGCTGTGCCTTTCTGTTCCTGTTTGAGGCTCCCTTTTTGGTCCAACCAATCCTCTACTCCGTAACATTTTCAAGAGGACACTAAGGGAGATAAAGACCAGTTTGACTCATTTTCTTTAAAAACAAAATATTAAGTTGTTTCACTTGAAAGAAAGTCTGTTGTATTTCTTGAGATGATTTGGAAACAAACTAGCTGTAGTGGGTTTAAAGCCATATGAAAACACCCTGATGGACAGTGGATATTTAGTAAACGTCAACGAATTGAATTCTGAATTATGTTTGAAGTGGTTAATTGTTCACTAAAAGCCAAGAACTCAGGCTAAACTGCCAATTGTGACAGGTATATTGCTCAAGCTTACCCCATGAAATCAATGGGAGACATGACTAGTTTATGCAAGTATATCTTTTTTTTAATTGGTTGTTCAAAACATTACAAAACTCTTGACATATCATATTTCATATATTATATCTTAATCTTTAGAAGGTTTTGCAGAATATATCTGTACTCTAAAATAGTGGTTCTTAATTTCGGCAATTAAAGAAGAGGGAAGGAATGAAGTGTACTTGCATTTTGTGCAAGTAGAGACTAAAATTGCTGCTAAAGTTTCTACAACATGCTGGACAGATCCTTAGGACAAAAAATAATTTGGCTCCAAATATCAATAGTACCAAGATTGCAAAATTCTTTTCTAATACTCAACGATAGCTAAATTTGCCTTTATTTGGGTCATTTCACTCTCTACAACCTTTCCCAAATGCCTCCCATGTGCTAGGCACTGTGCTCACGTTATTAGAAGGGTAGAGACGATAAAGACATATTCCCTGTCCTCAAAAAACTTAAACTTCCCTCTTGTTTGTAGCTGGCATAAAGTCCTTTGAAAGAAAGACACTGGATTTTAAAAGATGCTTGCTCATTTATGCTAGCTGTTATTTCTTTAGCATTTCATTTTCTATTCATCATTCTTTGTTGTGGAAACCTTATGAGTTGGCAGAGATGCCCCCACCATGAGGAACCTGTGGCCTAAGAGCCAGCAGGTTGCTTACACACATTGAAAGCATTCATTTTCAGAACTGCATTCTGAGCCTGGCTGAAATGACACAATCTAATTGTATTAACATTAGGTGGTTTTTTTTTTTTTTTTTTTTTTGACTATTCATGTATTGGCCATGCAGTGATCCATATCACTAGTGACAGTAATGAAAATGCCAAACTCACTGTACCATGAGCCTTTTCTTTCCCCTATCAACTGTCAAAGCACAGGCTGAGTCACCAGAACACCTTCCCTGAAATTGTATCAAACAGGCATACGAGTGCCCTAGTGTGTCTGGATTCTGATTTGGGCTGCACAGTTGACTGTTTTTGAGAGGTCTGAAGGGGAGGAGAGGGCTGGGTAGAATCACCAAGCACAGGGCATATAAGGAAGACAGCTGCTCATTCGAGCCTACCCCTGAGTGGCCCAGAAGCCACATGCCTGTCCTAAGATGCAGCTTGTAGAGAAGCCAGCAGTAGGAACCTGTGCCAGGACCTTACATAGAGCCACTTAACAAATATGTAATCCTATTTCCAGTTCTGTGATGTTTATGTTTTAGTACATGTACTAAATCCTTTCAATAACCCATAGCCTTACACAGATGAGGAACATGAAGCTCATAGAAATACGATTACTACAATTCCTGGTCCCAAAGCACAAAACCAGTGAGAAATGAAGATGACCTCCACATCCCCCATCCAGAAGTTCCTACTCCACCATCTTTTCTTCTCGGACTTCTGGAAGCTTTGAGCTTCTATCACAGCCATATAAGGCCTTACGGCAGCTAGACCTCACTACAAATTTTCTCCTGATCTAAATTTTCTATTCTGATCTTTAAACCTAATCCCATATATATATATATATATATATATATATATATATATATA
>NW_026000082.1:9290920-9336212 GCF_001458135.2 Marmota marmota marmota | reverse complement strand
TATATATATATATATATATAAAATTTATATATATCATTCATTTTCATTCCTATAAGCCATACCAAGATTTGTGTGCCACAAGCTGGGTTGTACATAAATGAATGAATGAACGAATGAGCAGACTAACAAAACGCTAAGAGGCAGAGTGACGTAGTGGAAAAATACCAGGCTTGTATTCAATTCTAGAACTTGGTCCATTATCTGCCAAACAAATCTAACAAAATTTGTGATCAGCGTGGTTATGAGTCCAAAAAATCAACCTAGAGCATAAGGAGAAGGTGTGCATGTATCTTTGATGCCTAGATCAGCAGCTGTTATGATCGCTAGTAGTGATATCACTAATCATCAACCCTGATTAATGCAGAGATGAGCCTCCTGACTCCAGAAGCCTCACTTCCCGAAACCAGGCATCACTGTCATTGGGTTATATGTCCCAAGCAAAGGGCACTCACGTGAGTTGGTCGATGGTGTGGTAGAAGTCACAGGGGTCAAATTCAACTGGGAGATGTCAAAGTCATCACAGTCGTCTGTATCCTGTGCCACCCCGACTTTGTTGAAGTAACTGGAGAAGGCCTCTGAGGTACAGGTGAGGGAGGGCTGGTCGGGTTTGCGGGAGGGCACGGGTGGAGGCTGGACCATCTGGAAATCCTTAAACATTTCTTTCCCCATTTTCTGCCTGGGCTTGTCGGTCTGTGGACTTGACCTGGTGGAGTCACTCGTGCCTGGGACGGTTGCAAGGGGGGTGAGGGGACCCTGGAACATGGCAGCTGGCAAAGGCATAACAGTTTGTGTGGGCATGAAGGCGGCTGGCGGAAACTGCCCGGCCACAGCTGGCCAGGGCTGCTGAGTGGCAGGAAAGAGACCCGGCTGGCCCCATGCGATGGGCTGAGCCCCCGGCATCACCTGAGCGACTGGTGGCTGAGCACCCATGGCGATCTGCTGTTGGACGAGGGGCTGCTGGCCCCAGAAGGACGGGAGGACGGCGCCCATTGCAACATAACCTGGAAGGGCGAGAAAAGGAGAGTCGGCGTCCTGGAAAAGAAGACTTTGTGGATTTAAGTGATTGACAAATATATATCCATCTCCAGCTGTGCCAGGCTGTGTGCTAGGGACCAGCGATACCAACACGAATAAGACAAGAGTCCCTGATCTCATGGAGCCTGCCTTCCAGAGAACTGGCCAGGAAGATGATTCCTAAGCAGAATCTAGAATGAGTGGGGGTGAGTCCTGCAGGTGCCTGGGGGATGATAATACATTGCATAGTTGTTAAAGTTTCCCAATCTCATAGCCTCAGGAACTGGTGTCTCGCAGAAGGGACAGAAGCCTGGAAAGCTGGGGTGCCAGAGTTTTGACCTGGCCTTTCCTTGGACATGCTGGACAATTTCTATTGCTGAAGTTAAGAGTCAGGCTCTTTGCAATAACAGGTTACTTTCTCTTCAGCACCAAGGCCATGTGCAAAGTGAAACCTTCAAGGCTTAGGGTAAAATTTAAGTGCCAATTCTCACCTATGTAACTTGGACAACATTTCTAGATATATATATATATCTCCTTATCTGTAAAGTGGGCACAAGATGCATGGGATGGCTTGAGCATTAATTGGGATGACATATTTCATGTGCAGAGTACTGCTCCTAACACCAAGACTGTATTCAGTAAATGGTAGCTATTACTATAGTTTGAATCAGAGACTATAAAGTACTTAGTACCCTGCTTGATATATAACTGACATGCAGTAGTAACTATGGGCATTATTTCTGTATTATCATTATTATTCCAATTTTAGAGAAATAAATTGAAGACTGGTGTCAATTTAGGGCCTCTCAAAATAAGCCCAGTGGTAATGGGCTGAGCACTGCAAAACTCTGGAGTATGTACTCAAATATATGACCATAAGAATTCTTCATTGTATCATTCTTATCAGCAGACATATATATATAGTTTAACAGGAGCAGAGGTGACATTTATTATAATAGCAATAATTTCTACTTATTAAATATCAGGAATGTGCTAGTATACTGTCTTTCCTTTGTGACACCCTGTTCCACCAGATGGCCAAGACCAATTTTCATCTTTCACAGTCCAAGAACCTGGCTACCATGGAATGTGTTAGCACACTACAGGCCCACAGGAAACTCCTGTGTGCTTCCAGTGATCCTCATGCTTCTCAGCGGGCATAATGGCCACCTGCCTGTATAGCTGAGTCTGGGAGACAATGGCCATCCAGGAAGAGCAGACAGTAGAGAATCAAGGCTTGCTTGGGCTCTCAAAACAAGCATCTTCGTGGCTGCCAGAAGGAATTTGCAGGTGCAGTACAGTGAGACCAGAACAGAAAGAGTAGTGGATGCAGGGTATCCTAGCAACATCCAGAAGGACAATGGGTGAGGGCAGTGGCACTGATCACATCATGGGCCATGTCTCTAATTCTGGGGAGCCCAGAGAAATGGTGTACAGGGGACCTCACTCCATAGGCCAGTCTCAGATCCACCTGCCCCTCAACCGATGGATATGGGATCCAGTTAATCTTCAAAGCCTGGGCATTTTCTGGCAAGGTATCTAATTTGCCCCACATGTTATGTGTCCCCTGAAAGAAGGTCTGAGGGAGGCACAGAAACATGGGCTTCTTACTGATTAATCTAGCAATATTAAATGCCTTTATGGAAAGAGACAGAGATGTCAACAAACAAAACAAGAGAATCTCCTTGTGGTATGGTCCAACTTCCCTGAGGAGGGGTGAAGAGGAATGGCTGACGGCATTTCAAACTTGACACTTGCTTACATTGCCTCATCTGTTAGGCAATGATGCAGTAGCTTGAATCTACTAATTCTGCCAGCGCTACTGCCCCCTAGGGATGATTAGGGAAATTGGAGCGAGGGTTTTGGTTGTAATGGTAACCGTAGAGGGTGGACCCTATTGGCATTTCAGGGCCTCCCAGCATTGACAGTAGACATTCTACAAGGTGTGGGAATAATGCACAAAACAAAGAATTTCTTCAAATCCTAATTATGATTATTTGAACCTAGAATTGACTTTGAATTACATGGAAATTCAATTTTTTCCACAGTTTTAATGCACTTCATTTTCTAGGAATGTAACAAGTGTGTACATTGAGGAGAAACTGTTTTTTGTTTTATTTGTAACACTCAGGAGTTGTCTGCCATTTTGGAAAATAGCAGTCCCTGCTAGGAACCCTGCTCAGCATGTGTGCCAGTCTGCACTTGTAGCTATAGGTTTCAGAGGTAATACTATTTATAGGTATATGCATCTGATTATTTACTATATCTTATAAGCACATGCCTATTTCCTTACAGTAATGCTTATTTTTAGTATACATTAGCTTTCTTCTATTTCTACTTTATGTTATCATTAGGATATTGTGTTGATTTTTGAAAACTTGTGTAGTTAAGTTACATTATTATCTATGAATTTAATTTCAAGTTATTAAAGGAGATGTTGCAAATATATTTTATAAAAAGAGGGTGCTGGGTCTCACAGGTTGAGACCAACCACAGAACTTTCAATGACCCTGGCCTTGATGACCATGATTTTGGTGAATGGGTTGAGACTTCAGTTTCTACTTAGCCTATTTTTTTTTTTTTGCTTAGTTTTTATTCCATCCTTCTCATTGCCGATGTGGATCATTCTAAAATGCAAATACAGGTGTTCCTTGACTTATGATGTGGTTATACCCTAGTAAACCCAAAGTACACTGAAAATTTTATAAGTTGATGCTGCATTCAACCTGCCAAACATTGTAGCTTAGCAACACAGAACACTGTAGCAGGTACTCAGGATGGCAGGGCTGACCAGGAGGTATAGATCCCAACATCTGCCAAGTATCAGAGCAGAGTACTGTACTGTATATCATTGGCCCAGTACTATACTGTATATCATCGGCCCAAAATTCACAATAAAAGTACCTTTTCTAATGAGTGGGTATTGCTTTCACAGCATTGTAAAGTATAAAAACCTTAAGCCAAAACATTGTAATTTAGTTGTAAGTCAGGGACCATCTGCATGGTGCTCATCATCTTGATTGTAAGGCTCAGATGCCATGGCATGGCTAGGAGCCCTTGGTGGTCAGCCCCTCATATCTCTTCATCGCCATCTTCAATTCCTATCCTATTTGGCATCTTCTTTCCAGCAGTTGAAAACAACACCCCACCTGCCTTTGTCTGTCTGGTCCACCACCCAATTCCTCATGTGCCTAACCCTGACAGGCTCAGTTCCTGTCCCCTCTACTGGAAGCTTTTGCTGGCCCTGAGTGCATCTGGTCTTTCTCTGGGTTTCCACAGTTCTGTGTGGTCCCCTCTGCCATGACACTTGCCACCAGGTGTTGTACTTGCCTGGTTATTCTGTCTTCCCTCATGAGACAATTAACAACCACCTGCCAGCAGGAACCCTTTATTCTCTCTCCCCCTATGCCTAGTGCAGTTTTGGCTCAATCAGCAGCTCCATAAAGGCTCAACACCGAAGAAAGACCCAACATTAGGGTGAATGAGCTGTAAAGGAATCAATGTTTCGTAGCATTTTTCCAGGAGTACAGTAGAATTCTGGGATCCACAGTGCTGTGATCCCTGTTGATTCTGTTGTTGGTGGTGGATTTTTTTTCTCCCTCCCATCCTTTCTTTTTTGTTTTACAAGGAGCTAACAGATGGGTTGTGCACACTTTTCTGGAGAGAGCTATTAGCATGTCTCTCTGGCTTCATGCCATCTGTTCCAGACCAAAGTATGATATTCAGAAGAGAAAAAGAGAGCACAGGGTAATCGGGGGCTGTGTTTGGGAGCTTGCAGGTATCACTTTTGTGGTGGGGGGGTGTCCCTGCAGCCAGAGTTCTCCCCAGGCCTGGGAGCTAAGGCTCTCTGGCCACACTGTGTCAGGCATTCCTAAGGAGACACCTCTGCAGTAGGACTGTGGTAGCATCGGACTCAGGGAACAACTTGGAGCCACTGCGGCCACTTAACAACTTGTTAACCCTTTACTCATTAATGTACAGCAGCAGAGGAAGGAGGTGCCAGGGAGCATCTGTTTATGCATGGAGTTCACATCAATCAGAGACCTCCTTGCTGGGAACGGAAAGGGAACACCTGCATCACTGCTTTGCAGGTAAGTTTTAAAGTGTTGAAAATTGCAATTTATAAACAGATGCTGGCTTCCGGGGACACCCACATTATTTGGAAAAAGGAAAAGAAAGTAGAATAATATATAAGAAACACACTGAATACTAAGGAATCTCAATGTGTATATAGAATTTGTACGGTATGCCTCTTATGCACGTGATCTCGTTCAACTCATTCAGTTATCAAAAATATACTGACTGGGTGCTCGGCTCTATTTTAGTCTCTGGAAATCCTTGCCTCAGTGAAGCTTACACTTAGGGGAAGGTTAATCATTGCAAGAAGCTTCTAGGGTAGCTGTTACTGCTCTCTCTTTCCTTTGTAGGGAGGAATGGCAGCTCCTTGAGGAGAAAACTTGCCACAGTGTGTGAGCAGCAGAGCCAGGGCCCCAGGGAGCAGCGTTCAAATGTCTATTGAACACCTCCTTGTTAACACTGCCAGGCACTGTTAGACATGTTTTACTATATGCACTCACTTGTGTGGTTCTCAGAACACCTCTACGAGGCAAAATTATGATCAAACCCATTTTACAGGTAGGTTCCTTGAGGCTCAGAAGGGATACAGTCAACTGATTACACAGCTGGTGGGTGGCAGAGCCTGTTTTCATACAAGTACATTCTCCGCGGCACCCAGGCCGGAGGTGAAAGTACAGGGTAGACTAGGACATATTTTATAAGTCAGAATAATAATGACAACAATAATGACAAACACAGCACAGCAGCAGCAGTGGGTTTCACATTGTATCTACATGTCCCAGCGTTTTCAAGGTGCTTGATTTTGTTTTCTCCTTTAATTTTCATAATGTTCTTGCAAGGGAAGTATTACTTTTTCAATCCAGTTATAAAGATGAAGAAAGTCTGAATGTGATAGGTTGAGTAATTTGCCCAGGAAACTAGAGCTTATTTTTAAAAGTGGTTCAACTGGCATGGTGGGGTGCACCTTTAGCCTCAGGAGGTTGAAGCAGGAGGATCACCTGAGCCCAGGAGTTTAAGACCAGCCTGGGCAACATAGAAAGAACATGTCTGAACACAAAAGCAGTAATCGCCACAACCAAAAAGGCTGAGCCAGGATGGAAACTCTGCCCATCAGATTCAAAGACGTGGGCATCTCATCCAGTGCATGATGTAGCCCCATTGTGGTCCCATCTCCCCATCACTGCCTCAACAACCAGTGATAGGTAGATGGAAATGTAAGACCTATAGAGGTTTTTAAGACCAGTTAAAGGAGGAAAAGGGGCAACAGTTTAATACCCACTGAAGCATATCATATGCATATCTTAAGTAGAATAAGAAAGCAAAAATATGGTAGTAGAAATCAGTTTTAAACTCATGTTCTAAAAATTGAAATCTTGGATATAATTGATCAATTTTTTTTAATAACTGGAAGAAGTAGCTTTTCCACCATTTGCAGTGTGGCTGGCTAAGTAGTGAGACTAAAACTGTTAATCTGGATTAGGCTGGGGAGACGTCACAAAGGAGACAGGTACCCAAACAGGTCTTCAGAGTGCTTTAAATAGAACACTAACACTGAAATAGACCTGAAATGCATTTAGTGCCATCTTATCATTTATAGAAGGGACTGGAGAGTAGGAAGGCCCCAGTAGGTCCTGGGTCTGGGAAATCCTTAACTCTGATGTGTGATTCCCACCTTGTCCCTTCCTGCCTCCTGCACAGCTGCCATCTCACCTGTGCAGGAGCCCCTCCTGACCATAAGCTCCTTGGCTGGGTCTCTAGGGTCCCCATACCTTGCTCTGTGTTTGGTTCTATCCATATCCCTTATCATTTTCTAACATATTACATAAGTGACTCATTTTATGTCATTGCTTATCTCTGCATAGGAGGCAAGGGCTCCACCTGTTGTGTTCACCAACACACCCCAGGCAACTGGAACAGGAGCTGGCACTGAGCAGGCACTCAGAAAATTTTTGTGGAAGGACCATGCCTGAAGATTAGTAAGCATGAGAGCTTGAGTTCCTAGAGTTCCCATCATATGTCCCAGCATCTTTATAAGAAAAAAAAAAAAAAAGCAAAACATGGGGGGTTCTGAAGAGGAGGCTTAAGCATAGAAGCACGGACATTTATGATAGAAGGTGTTATTCTCATTTTAAATGATATTTCTATTGCACTATTCCCAAGGAGATTTTAATAGTCATTTTAGAACAGGAAAATGAGCCACCACCACCATCCTGTTTCAGGGATGTGTAAAAAGAAATTCAACTGGGAAACTTGGCAATGAATACTTTCCTCAGCTACCTGCAGATTCTCAACTGTAAGTCATAGCATCATCCTCAGCCTCTGCTGCTTCTGAAGGCTCATCATGATCTCTGAGCTCATGAGGAATAACTGTGTTTCAGAACAGAGTATGAATTTTTGTTTCCAATAAAAGCAAGGTTTATATTTGGTGGCAAGAATTTGCTTCTAACACTATGTAATTAAAAGTAATTATTTATAGAAAAAAGTACAAGAAGATTTGTATTCTAAAATATTCAAACTCTCATCTGTCATTTATAAGAATAAAGTCAAGAAAGAAAGATAATGACACAGATTTCAATATGCAGTTAAAGGAAAACACAGAGCCCTTCCAGGCTTCCATGTTTGTTTAAAAAAAAAAAAAAAGAAGAAATCCACCTTTGCTATTTCTAAGAAGAGTGGTCTGGCTGCCTGGAGTGTCTGTTGCCAGGGAAATTGTTCCTAGGGCCACCCATTTGTAACCCACCTGTAATACTGTTACTGTAGATAGTTACCCTGTTTTGAAAGTAATATATATGTTTTAAAGAATATTTGGAAAGCAGAAGAAATACTTTCTAAATCTGTGAGACCCATCACCTTCTCAATTCACTGTTAGCAGTTTGCTCTTCCCATAGGGGTCCCCTGCCACCCTCTATGGGGTACCATGCCTTCCTTGAATCAGCACCAAATAAGGCAGATCCCTTCCACCCCCAGGTGTCAGGAGTTGTATAGGGAGCTGGCTGCATCTCCTCTCCTGCTCACCACTGCCTCTTCCTCTGGCTTAAGTGGACAGAAGAAATGACCTGCATGAATGCACCTGCTATGTATGGATCATGTTCCCCAACACTGTCCACCTCAGTCACCTGGAGTCTTGAACCTTCCGGGTAAAAGACATCAGTGAATTTTAGCTAGCAGCATCCTGGAGCTTTGTATGGAACCTCTACCCATAGGACAGTTTCCCCATGGTACTGAGGAGCTGTGTGAGAGAATGCATGGTGGTCCCACAGATGTTTTGGCATAATTTGGTGCTGATTCAGTCAACTCTTCCTCTCTTTCAATGGAAGGACAGCTAGCAGAGAGGGCTCACCTGAGGGTACAGCAGCAGTGCCGAAAGGTACAGAACCAAACACGTCTGCACTGGCCGGAAGTGTCTGGGATGAAGACGGGATGAAGGCATCACCTGGAGTTGCAGGAGTCTGTGGGAAAGAGAGGCAGGGACACGTGAGCAGTCATCATGCACAGCAGGCAGCAGGGATGAGATGGGGTTGCTGCAGAAGTGAGCCCTAGTCTAGGCCACTTATGCAGTGATACAGACTTTATCTATGGAATGGGAAAATGATACCTCAAGCTGTTGTGAGGATTCAATGAGATCATGCATTTGAAATATTGTTTCATAGGAAGTTATTTAGTACCACACATAGCCATCCAGGAGGTGCTCAAAAATGATAACCAGTATCCTCACGACTTTGTTTGCACCT
Source organism: Marmota marmota marmota (assembly GCF_001458135.2). NCBI lineage: Eukaryota > Metazoa > Chordata > Mammalia > Rodentia > Sciuridae > Marmota > Marmota marmota. Next base: position 9,327,390 of record NW_026000082.1, on the reverse strand, counting down.
TACCTATTAGAGTGTGTTTTCAGACCTCCAAGTTATCACACAATATCTGGCTTTCACCCTTCACAGGTCATCCATTAGAACTAAAACACCTGAAGACCTACTGTGGGCCCACCTCAGGGTCTGACACTTAATATGTGGTCCATTCACAGGTGTTGACAAAACGAAAATGAAATTTCAGCACACAGGCCCTTGTATTCTGGTGCCTCCAGAATCTTGCCTGAATTTTCATTTGTGAAGAAAGTAAATACTGTCAAGAACAAAACAAAGCAACTATGCCTGGCCAGCTGAAACTGCCCAGTGCCTGCCTGGCTCATGTTGGGATTCCAGAGAGGTCTACTGCAGGAACTGGTGGCAAGTCAGGAGTACTGAAATAGAAACGTCAGTTCTCATCGTTTTTATGTGTCCATACCTATTTGCAGCAGGCTTTAGCCTATGGAGTATGAACCTGTTTGATGCCATATTATCTTTGTTGGGTGTTCCCCCACTTGGAGTAGACTGGGGCAAGCAAATAATCCTGAAACCATGGCAATTAGGCAAAGCCATTTTTAGCCCAGCAGCTTGCAGGACGAATGACATTGTTCTGAGGACTATTAAACACCAATTAGGACTGCATTGGGGTTCAAGGCCAGAAGCACAGCCATGAGCTGCTGTGTTAAGCATTTTTAAGGATGGTCAGCACGGCTCTCCTCTGCCCACATGACCCTGTGTGAGTCACTTGTCCTCCCAGGGCCTCAGTTTGCACATCTGTACAACACAGGGGATAAAGTTAGAAGAGCTCTTCAGACCTTTCTAGTTCTGTTGCCTCATAGTTCTGCAACTCTGAGTTCCCAGGATGAAGCTGTTTTTCCCCAGAATGGAGGGGCTGAGAATCACTAGAGTCTCCCAGTCCAGCTTCCCTGGAGACAGGAGCTGCCCACCCCCCACCCCCGATGGTTGCTGTGGACATCAGGTGTAGGGAGCAAGGCAGCTGTGCTTAGGCTCCCTGGTGGCAGCTGTGGGCAGCAGGGTCTTATGCCATCTGTTCTCAGTGGTGAGGTTACAGCCCTTTCTCTGTGAGGCGCATCTCGCCAATGAACCGTAGCACCATCTCTGGGTTTGCACAACTGTGCAGTGCCAGAAGAACAGTCCCCTCCCAGCAGCTTCAGCCAGTGCAGCTGCGGCTGACTGCTCTCCACCCACCTCCGGGAATAGGCAGGGAGGGGCCCAGAGGCCATCTCCCTCTTTGCTCTGCAGGGGCTGCAGGGTTGCTTTTGAATGCACACAGCACAGGGTTTCTATTTTGCTATGGTTTTAATTCTTTTTTCTTCTTTTCATTTTCAAATCAGGGCTCCCTGCAAATCTCTGTCTTCCTGAAAGCATTGGCTCAGATTCTCTGGCTGAAGCTCTGGCTTCTTGAGAAATTCAGAAAGCACAGGTCATGGACTGCAAGGCTACCTGGGCAGCAGCAGGTTAGGGAGGGAGGAAATACAACACAGGAGGGAAAGAAGAAGGAGATGGAGATGGTTCCTTTCCTGCTGGCCACCTGTGCTGTGTGGGGCTCATGCCTGATCATGTTGAGTTTCTCCTTCGTGGTCCTATCCAGATAACATACTCCCTGTGGGCAAGACTCGTGTCTCTCCTCTCTGAATCCAGCACAAGAGCAAGCACCCAGGAAACATCCTTTAATTGCTAAATGTGTGGTCTCATTTATTTCTTAAAACAGAAGTGTGATATATGGAAAGCTATTCCCTTCTCTCTCTGTATCTCTCACTCTAATAGGAGAGAAAATTAAGTCTCCGTATTGCTGGTTAGCTTGCTTGAGTCACACAGATTTGAAATTCAGCAGGACCCCCTTTACCCAAGACTCATATTCTCCCCACTGTGTGACTGAGGAAAGAACAAAAAGGGTCGTGGGGCTCAGAGGGAGATGCATACTTACGGGGGGAGAGGTTATATCAGGAGGGGTGGACATGTCCCCAAAAAGTTCTAATTGGGTCACAGCCTGAAAAGACAAAAAAAGATAACAGTGTAACCAGGAAAGCAGACACTGCCCTGGTCTGCTTTAACAGTATAAGAAACCTCGCTCTCCTTGGTCCTGATTGTACGGATGGTAAGCCCAGTCAGTCAGTACTGGACCTTTTGATCCCCAAAGCAATACCTCAGATCACACCCATCATGCAGAGCAGGAGAACCAAGCCTTGCTGCAGTGTATCTGGCTGTTTATCCAGCCTTGGTCAGTGTCACCCACTATTCACCTCCCATGGGTTATAATCGTATCACTTCACAATTGTCCACCATCACATGCCAGCGCTGCCCCCTCTCCAGCAGATAAAGGTGGGCAGCGGTTCCATCGCTGGTTTTCCTGTCCTACACATACACAATGTCTTCCATGTGTAAGGACACCAGGGATGACCTCACGGTCACTTCTTAGTGAATGCTCCCAACAACACTAACCCTGACAGGTAGAAAGCATCATCCCCATTTTTTGCTGATGAATAAATGGATTCTCACAGGGGTGACATCAAGGTCACAGGTCAAGTTTTGGCATTTTCTGCATCTAGAGCATGCAGCCAAATATGTAGTTCCTGAAAGAGTCTATCTCTGGGATTGAAAAAAAAAAACCATAGTTGGAGGAAAAGAAAACATTTCATTCTAATACCAGGAAGGGCATCAAAACAGCATACACATCATCAATCACTACCAGAAACTTTGCTCCAGGAGACACTGTATCTATCATCTGTCCTCCTGCCCATCACACAGAAACACCCAAGCAAGGCTGGCCAGAGCAGCAGAAGAATCCCTCTAAGATACACGTAGAAATAGATCTGCATCTACTTCCAGCTTCAGAGATGGCAGAAAGCGTCTGGCCAAGAACCAAGTGGCCTGACTTAATTAAAAGAAGGACATAATCACATGCTTTGTGCAAATCTGTCCACTGAGGAAACACCACTTTCCACTCATCTTCAGATCTTAAGTGATAGCTTCTAATTGAGGAAAGCTAAAATCACCAGTAATAGATGGCACAGGGAGAGTCCAATGGCCCTGCCATCTAGGTCCCCTGCACGCAAATTATGCTCTACCAAGTCCTTGCTGGAGCTCTGGAGTTCACACAGAGAAAGAGATATTCTTTGTTCCTGACAAGTAAGCTCTGGGCTCAGAAAAAGGTCCCATGTCTGGGGATATACTGCCATGGTATCTTTCCAACTTCTGCAGTATCTTAGAGCTACAACTCCCTACATGGAGGATAAAGATGATAAACTCCTCTCCATACTTACTGACAACAGTACAGGCTGAGCATAGCTAATCCGAACTTCCCAAATCCAAAATGCTCTAAAATACAAAACTTTCTGAGCACTGATATAGAGTCACAGGTGAAATATCCCACCCTTTACCCCATGTGATGGGCTGCGGTCAAAACACAGGGTCACAGAAGATACCGGATAAAATATTTTTAGGCTGTGTGTGTATAATGTTTATGAAACAAATGAATTCTCTGTTTAGACTTGAGTTCCATCCCTAAGATATTTCATTAAGCATGCCAACATTCCCAAATCAAGAACAATCCAAAATCGGCAACATACCCGGTGGCAGGCATATTCGTTAAGGGACTCAACTTCTAGCAGATGGACTTGCTTTGAAGTTTGGCTAAGCCTGATTCAAAAGGCACAGAAACTTTCTGCTGGAAGGGAAGAGGCGTAGCCTTCTTTGTTGAGTCATTTTCAATCCTTCTCCTTGGGCTTTTGGATTGAACAATAGAGCCTGGTACACAGGAGGGTCCCCTAAATATTAATTTTCTTTTTAACCACACAGTGGGTTTTTTTCCCCTTTTCTATAGACATTAAACAAGAGATGGGTGCTAGGTGCTATGTGAGGTGCTGGGGGCATAATAAAGAGAAATGCCAACCAAGTCCCAAGCTCCTGGGAATTTATAGTCTGCTGGGGACAGTCATCTATAGATGCAGATCCTTTTAAGGGGGACTGGAAGGATTGACAACAGATTTCCAGGGCACATGGGAGCATGCAGAAGACTGAGCCCAGCTCGAGCAAATACATTTAGGAAGGGTTTTCAAAAGGGAAAGCCCAGAACTGAATCTCACAGGAAAAGAGCCACAAGCCAGGAAAGAAGGAAGAGGAGGGGGCTTCCCCAAGGAGCACGCAGGTGGCAGAGCAGCAGTTTGGTGTTCCCTGCATGAAGGTGGGGAGAGGAGGTTGGTGTGTGGATGGGGCAACGTGACGGTGGGACTTTGTGCATTTCGGTATTTCCTGCTGACTTTACTAACAGGATTCCCTCTCAGGGGGTAGCAGCCCAGCAGCTGATGGAATGAGGTGGCTGGCATGCTGGGTGCTCTCCCAAATCTGGAGGGAACCTTGGGGCTTTTCGTGGGTTAGCCTTCTTCAGCATGTTAGTAATATCTCATATGATTTGGTGAAACTGTGCCAGTTCTTTCAACTCCCTTCCAACGTCCTAAAAGGGCTAATTCTACCTGATGAATTTACATGTAGCTTCCAGGCTTCGTTGTGATTGGAACTTGACGCTTTTAAAATGGCCCATAACGATTTTCAGTGTTTGGAAAATATTAAAATGAAGTTAATAATTAAGTCACATGATTTACATTTCAAGTGTGGCATACTTTTACTAACATTATAAATATAATTTATTGGCTAATTTTCTCCTTAAGCACAACTTTTAAAATAACCTTCCTCCTTGAGATATAGGCGCTCCTCTTGCCAGATGATTTTCACTCAAGGATTAAACGAGAAAAACATGGAGAGGCATAAAACATAGATTGTTATTTCGTTCCATTGGATTTGCTGTTTAAATAGAACCCTGAGTTAATTAAATTTTATAGAAAAAGGAGATTCTTGGGCTATAAAATTAAAAATAATCCAAATAACCATGTCTGATGCAGAACCTGGGATAATATCTATTTTCACAGCCCTCCTCCCCACATGAACCCCAGTCCTTGTATTTGTAACCTAATAAAAACCATGTTCCATCTGAAAATATTGTCCTAATTAATCATTTTTAAGGCCCCAAGAGAATAAAACTAACTGTTTACATTTGTAAAATGCTTTATGGCTTGCAAGACACTTTTTAGCACATTATCCTTTTGGACGCTCTGAGCCGTATGCAGTCGGCAGCACAGGACCATGGCCACTGCTGGCCCCAGGCAGCCTTGACAGAAGGTCAAGCACTACTAAACGACATACCCTCTGATCGGAGGCCAGGGTTCCTAAGAGATCTGCAATGATGGGCCTCCATTGAAACATCTGGAGGGTCAATGCAAGGTCCTGCTCACCCCAGAGGAAGGCCTTTTCACCAAAGGCACCTCAGATATTATCCGGCAGAGAGATCTAGCTGTAGAGGGCAGACTTGGGCCCCTCTTTGGGCTGCTAGATATTTCCAGGTATATACAGAGGGACACTGGAAGCTGCCAAGGGCAGTGAAGGAAATGAGAAGAAGCTAGATGTTTAGGAGGTGCCCTTCAACATCTCTATGAGGTCTGTCCCTTTCCCAGACATTCTTTGATATGAACAGGTGAGGATTGCCCAGAGTATCTGGAGCACTATGCAACTGCTGCTCAAGATTGCTCTCCCGATCCTTCTGTTGCAACTAGACCACTAGGACCTCCTGAGGAGAAATATGAAGGCACCACTGAATGTGACCCCCAAGACATTCACATAGACCTGTTCCCTAGGTTTTGGCATCCGAAGCTCCATGAGACCCTTTAGGTAGCAAAGGTATGGGAGTTCCTGTCACGCATCAGCTACTGTGTGTGCGTCCAGAGTAAAGGACCAAGACCACAAGCCTTGCTTGAGGCCATGAGTTGGCTGTTTTATGGAAAGACAGACCTACAGACACAGTCAATGCAGTGCTGTGGAGGACAGAACCCAGGAGGCTGTGAAAGAAAAGGCTGTCCCAGGGCATTTGGACATGGCCTTCCTCCTTCCTAGAGCGCTCACCCATGCCTTCTCCCATTGTCTTTCCTGTCCATCTTCCAGAACACAAATTAGAACATGATTTTTTTTCTGGGAAGTTGTTTCCTAACTCAATTTGTACCCCACCCCATTGCGCAGAACAGCTTATCTGGCCCTCAGCGGTTCTCTGGCTTGGGTGACAGGGACATCACTTGGAGAAAAATTGCTGCTGCCTAGCCCCACCCTGGAGATACTGAATTAATTGGGGTGAGGAATAATCTAGTCAACAGAACACTGAAAGCTCTTCCAGTCATTCTAAATTGCTGCCACGGTTGACAATCCTTGTATTAGAGGCTTCTGAACACCTGGTGTTCAGGAGCGATAATGCTCACTGGCCTGGCCTTCAACCAATCTGAGCAAACATTGGCTGCACGCCAGCCCATCTATACCAGGGCATGTACTTGGTGGAGAGTGGCCCTGCCTCTACTGAGTTTCTAAGAGTGTCCTGGGCAGGTCTTCCGTACGTATCTGAATTCCTAGGCTGCTAGGCTAGGATACACCAGGGAGGCTGCTCTACCCTGCCCTGCCCTGCACCACCCTATCCTAAACTGCCTTCTTTCCCCCTTCCCTATCCTCTACTCCCCTTCCCTGCCTCGCCCTGCCCTCTGCAATGATGTACCAAGTCACACCACGACATTCTTGAGCACAGCGCTGTGTCTTCCTCTCTCTTTCCCTTTAATGTCTGTCAGAATGTCTGGGATGTAACAGGAGCTTCCAAAATTCATGGAATGAGAAGAAGAGGTGTCACCTCCTCTCCAAGGCACTATCCCCTTACAGGTGTGCACACATGTATATGCAAGCTCACTTTCTGACCTCATGCAGGCCCTGCCCACAGTCTTCCTGTGAAGATTAGACAGGTCCCGACTGGAGCCGTGGGGTGCAGAGCCCGCCGTTCGTGCAATTCAATATGAAATGCACGAGAATGACCACGGAGGGTCGGCAGGAGCCTCGGGGCCTTACCTTGGTGACCTCAAAAATCTCATCAAAGTCCACCGACGGGTGTCTGTTCTGTAACCACAAGGCAATGGCTGATGAGCATGAAATGAGTGATGGCACAGAGACACACAACAATCAACGTGACAGGGCCCGCTCCTCCTTACCGGCGAGGCTGCAGCAAACCGTTCTTCAAAATCCTCAAACGGGTGGCTGTTCTGAAAGCGCAAGGGATGATGAATGAGGATGAAGTGAATGACACACAAATGACATGGATTTATGAGTTTAATGATGACGGCGTCGATGGTTTACACTCCCATGGTCTCGGGGCGGGAGCTGTTGCCAATGTACTGTGAAGATCCTGGGAGATGCTTCTAGCCCAAGCAGATGATAAAATACCAGTCTGGTTAGGGAACAGAGCAGGGGCCGATCTGCAAGTTGAAAGTCCACCTTCCTGCACACGCAGGCACCACCCAGCCCGCCTGGCAGTGGCTGTCGATAGAGTGAGATGCTGATACTTAAGATTTTTCTCTTAAGAAGAAAATGCCATTCTGTGCTTTAGCCAAACTTCACTCTGCAGCATAGCTTTGCCTGTGCCACTGTACATGTCCTCTCTGCCCAAACGCTGCTCTTCTCACCTCTGCAAGCTCATTGCTCACCAAATTCCTGCAGCCCTGCCGAAAAGCACCTCTAGCATGAAGAATTACTCGATTCCTTGAGCTGAAAATCCTCCTCCAAAAACCCTCAGCTGGGTGCTCCCTCAAGCAGGGACCGTGGGGTATTTAATCCCCAGCCCCCAACAGCTGCCCGAGGGTCTAGCACATGCTCAACGTATGTGAATGAATGTATGTCTTAGAAGTAACTGGCAGTTGGCCAAATCTAATTGTTCTCTTAACTTTCTATTTTACTATTTATATTATATGTTACAGATAATACCTATATCTCATATCCATGTATATTTTAATGAACACATTTTGGTCCATATGTACAAGCTAATTATTCTTTGGATGGTTTCCAAGTAGTATAACATTAATGTAAATCCACAAATATTGGCATTAAAATGGAGCTATTATGCAGGAACAGAAATAGCTGCATCAATTCCTAATTTTGAGGGGAGCTTGGTTGGCAGTGGAAGAGTGGGGAGACTATTACCTGCCTTCTTACAATACTTCTCATTGGCTAGAAACCACTTCCACCCTGTTTGTAGAAAACGTGACTGTCCCTCAGCCCCAGTTACAGGATGCAGAGGGAACAGGGGACCAATGTGCCCACGACTACATCACAGGGCCTCAGGCCCCATGAGTCCTGCCCGCGGCCACCTGTTTCTACCAGGCACTGGTTCGCCATGACCTAGCTGTGACTTCAATGAGCTGAAAAGCCACCACATTAAAATAACCCCCATTACTGTTTGGTCAGACGTGGGGCGTGGTGGTGAGACTGTATTAGTCTAAGTGATCCTGAAATCTACCGTGTGGCCTAAAAGGTTAAGGTTGTGTCGCTACATCCTTAATAAATTCCCACACTTCTAGGGATTTATGGCAGGGCCCCTACCAACTAGCTCTGGGTCATAACTTTTAATAAAAACATTTTTTAGTGTCCAAAATCTCATTACATCTGTCCAATATAAAAAAAGCAAATGGCTTCAGAGCATGATGGATGAATTAAATAAATTTGAAAAACAGCCCGTGGTGGAGTCTCATAAAAACCTCACCACGTCCCACATAATGAAAATGTGGGAGGATCACCAGCGTTGGCGTGAGCCTGTCACCTTCCTGGTGACAGAAGAGGTGGCCTTTGGTGAGGGGCAGAGCTGAAGTGTGATGGGCGATTTTTACAAGTTCTGATGAAGTGTGGTTTGAGTGACACTTTGGAGCCACACAGATGTGGACCAAGTCCTGTTCACGCTACTTCCTGGCCCCGTGACCCTGAATGAGGCCATTAGTCTCAGTTTTCTCACTTCTAAAGTGGGGCTCGTAATGATGCCTCCCTGTCTAGTTTATTGAGAGGATTAACTGAATTGTGTGTGCACTCTTGGTTGGTGTTAGGCACATAGTAAATGCTCAATAAAAAGTAGCCATTATTTTGTATCTTACCCAGTTTTATGGTTCATTTTAAAAAGGGACACACACATAGGTTTTAATGTTAGGAACTATTATTAATGTTGAAAATAGAAGAAGAAACAAAAATCTTTCTGGACACTCCACTTTAGAAACCTCTACCATTCAGAAGCACAGGCCAGACCCTGTGTGACAGGATGCCTAACACTGCTGGGCTTTCCAGCTTCAGTGCTGAACTGTGCACTTCATTCACAACCCCTTGCCCTCTCTCTTGTCTTGCTCCTGGCTGCAGTCCTGCCTGACCATATTCCTCCCATCTGTATCTTTTGTTCCAGGGGCTATGTTACCTTACTGCTCTCTCTGGCTTGGTCATTGCCCAGCGCTCCTTTCTTCTGTCTGGGTAACCTTTGGTGATGGCAGTGCCCTTGATCAAGCCAGGGCAAGATCCTTCCAGCCAGTGCACCTTTCCCTAGCTGGGTCTTATGGTTCCCTGGGCCCCGCCACCCCTGCCCCACATCCCCAACTCTTGCCTTGCCCACACCTACCACTAGAGTTTCAGTTCATTTATATTCAAGTCTGAGTGCGTCTTCTAATAGATAGATGTGTTTTTCATACTATCAGAGCATGCACGTAGCTTTCTGTTTCACTTTTGTACACTCAACATGATGTCAAATGTACCCACAACTTCAGCTTCCAATGAGGGAATTTAAAAGAAGATATTTTCCTGTGTTGTTTCGATACAGTTCTACTCTGAATTTTCATGAAGACACTGAGATAAAGTTCCCATGAGGAGGTTCCCTTCCCATAATCTCTTCTTGAAGCAGGAGGGACACTATCGCTCCGTAACCAGCGAAGGTAACTAGCGAGACTAGATTGATGCTCCTCTTTCAGCAAACATGACAGTGGATGAGATGGGAACTGGGGTGCAAATATCAAAAAGGATGAATACTTACTTAGAGCTTCCAAGTCAGAAATGTGCTGTGGTTCTTGGCCACACAGTACAACCCCCTTGGGGGAGCCTTCATGAGATTCCTGGTGCCTGCCACCACCAGAGATTTGTACTCCGTGGGTGCTGGCTCCAGGAGCCTTTAAAAGCTCCCCAGGTGATGCTAATGTGCAGCCAGCTTTGTGAATTACTGTGCTGGGGAATGAACTCTCTGTAGGAATAATCAGCGAACGTCCTACTGGGAAAACTGAAAGCATCTTGATTGATTAGGTAATTGATTAATTAATTCTTCAACAAAATGTTCACTGGGTGCTTTGCACATGCATGTCCTGGAGATTCAACAATACACAACACTCTGTCTCATCAGCTAAGATACATCGTCATTGCAATATGGGAGTGGACAGGATGGGGTGAAAGGGGACATAAGGCTACTAGATCTAAGCTCTGAACTCAGACCCAGGGTGCAAAGCATTGATTCAATTACCCATTTAGAAGGCTCAGGAGAAATGGATTAACTTAGGTGATTGCTAACTGCACTAAGGACACCTAGTGATTCCAGGCATTCAAGTGCATGTTATCTTTTCCTAGTGAATGATTTAACAAGCAAGGCACATGCTAATGAAGCCTAATTCCTTCTGGCCTATGGAGCAGCTTATGTTTTGTCACCTTTAGCCATGAGTAAACAGCCACTTTCGTACTGTTTGGCAACTGAAGAATAAAGATGACAGGTAAAGATGGGGGACAGAAACTATGATATTGATCAGTGGCTTCTCCCTAGAGCAGCGCTGTCCAACAGAGCTATCCATGATGAGGGAAAGCTCTTGGTCTTGTGCAACATGGTAGGAGCCACATGTGGCTTTTGAGCACTTCAAATATGGCTAGTGTGACCGATGAACTGAATTTTCAATTTTATTTTGTTTTAATCAGTTTCAATTCAAACAGCCACATGTGACTAGGGTATAAGACAGCACAACTCTAGATAAAACATGTTAACAAAGTAGATCAAACAAACTTCCAGTGATTGGGTGCTTCCCAAATACTAGACCTATGCCTTCCTCCAACATCCCCAGCTATTCTTTTAAGGAATATTACACATTTGCATTGACTGGAATTAAACTGAGTGGAGAATTAAATTCTTTGCTGTCTAGACAGTACCATGAAATCAGATTCAGTTTGCAAAAACAGCAACCACCTTCTGGATATGAAGTTTTTTTCTTCAATTGCCTGGGCCTGAGTTAGATCCAGATAGTTGTAGGGCTTTTTAAAGAAAATTAAGATCATGTTTCAAGTGTAAATTCATGAAACCCCATCATCACTCAAACGAAACAGAATCCTATGTGATTTCCAAGCATCCTGGACCTCCTGAGATGTGGAGGAAAGTCCTTGATATGGACTTTCTTAATTTGAACAGAAGGTCAGGAAGTGGACACTGGTGAAAGAAATGTGCTGGTGTATTAGTCAGGCACTGCACGAAGGGCAGGGGATAGTGGACAAAACTCAGGGCATTAAGCTCACCTGATGGCTAAAGAGAATGAATGAGGGGGGGCCTCTGGGTGAAGACTCCGACCCTGCAGTCTGGCCTTTCTAACTTTTCATCTCAAGGAAACCAAACTGTCAAGAAGATCAACTGGCTTTTGCATTAGTTAGTTTTTCATCACTGTGACCAAAGGACCTGACAAGAACAACTTAGAGGAGAAAAAGTTCCTTTTCAGCTCACAGTTTCAGAGGTTCAGGTCATGGTCAGCCAACTCCACTGTTGTTCTAAAGTGAGGCAGAACAACATGGCTGAAGGACATAGCAGAGGAACGCTGCTCATTTTGTGGCAGTCAGGAAGGCGGGGGGGGGGGGAGAGAGAGAGGGAGGGAGGACACTCAAAGAGCCAAGGTCAAGATATAATCCACAAAAGCATGCCCCAGTGACCACACCCTACCTGCCCATAGTTACTACCCAAAAGTCCATTCAAATTATGAACCCATCAAATGGATTAATCCACTGATAAGGTTACAACTCTCTTAATTGTCTCACCTCTGAACATTGTTGATGCCTAACATGAGTTTTTCAGGTGAAAGCTTGTATCCAAACCCTAAAAGCTGGTAATTGAAAACACTGGACACCTTAAAAGTGAGAAACAAAATGTTTTAAAAAGAGAGAGAATGGAAAGTAAAAAGTGGGGAACTAAATTTCTGAGTTCAAAGCAGCGCTCCATCACTGGCATCTCCTTGGGTCCACACCTTCACTGCTTGAGCCTCATTTTTCTCTGCAAAATAGGGATGATGATGCTTACGGTGTAGGCTTGGTGAGAGGAAGGGGAAGAAGACTGGTGTGCACAAACACAGCACAGCAACTGACAGAGTCAAGTCCCAGTGGACCTTAGCTCCCTTTCCACAGTTAAGTAGGGGAAGAATGGAAGAAGTGGGGGAGGAGGGAGGAAATAAAGGAAAGGAAGACGGGGAAAGAGACAAAGGAGGGAGGAAGGAGAGCTATGGAATGATTTACTTGGTGGGTGCCATGGCTTGAATGTGTCTTATGTGCTCCCCTAGAAGAGCCTCCCAAGTGGTGATACTGAGAGGTGGTGGAACCTTATAGGAGTTGGACCTTAGGTCACGGGGTGTGACATATTTCTTTCTTTTTTTCTTTTTTTTTTGGTGGTGCTGGGGATGTGAGGTATTTCTTGTGCAATCCCTTTGGTAGCTCCTGTGTGACCTCTTGAGTTGTTGAGAGAGGGCTGTTATAAAAGGAGCAAGCCTGCCCATGGCTGTCCCTGTTCCAGATGTGACTTCTCCCTCTGACATCTACTTTTGCCATTGCCAGTTGCTGTTGAGCATGGGATCCTCACTGGAACTGAGCCAATGCAGGTGCCATGGCCTGAAACCTCCCAAACTATGAGTTGTACAAACCCTTCCTCTTTATAAGGTTAGCTGCCTCCAGTATTTCATTATAGTATTGCAAAGCTGACTAACAGAGTGGGTGAGGGAAAGCTGTGGTAGAAGCGTGTGAAACACTGGTCCAGGGAAAGGGGAAAATGACCTGGAGAAGGAAATGAAGTGCAATGGGGTCTTTCCAGAGCAGACACTGCAGCACCCCTGCTCAAGAGCTTCCCAATTTTCAACATGAGCAAGGCTGTTTTTCTGGATGTTTGCCCAGTCACTCTGCCTCTACCCCTGCTGCTCTCCATGCCCCCCACCCCTTTCCATCCCTTACCCCTAATTTAGAACTCAGTCAGTGACTCCAAATTCTTATGCCCAGATTTTCTAAATCATATCCATTATTTTTTTTGAAAATATCCATGAGGATGAGGTTGGCGGCAGGATTTGCAGGTTGCTGCTGATTACGCAATGAGGTACCCATAGCTAAAATACAAATGGCTGAATAAATTTGATCTGGGAAAGAGCTGTTACAAAGGTCAGGCAATGCTGACTGTGATGCCTGAGAAATGACGGTGCTACTGTTCAGGATCATGGTGCTCACGTGCTTATGCCTGGCCTAAGACAGTGAGACCGTCATTTGTTAATGCTATGCCTATCTATTAAGCATCTAGGGGCCCAGTTTTGTCTTTCTATTGCATGAGGAGAAAAGAAAACAGGTGATTATCATATAGGTGGTGTTATAAAAGGATGATTCATGGAAAACCATTTGTATTTAGTGTATGGTTTTAAGAATAACAACATGGTTTACACTAATAGTGGTAATGTCTTTTATATCATCGTCATCATCATCATCATCATCATCATTGTAAAACACCAAGTACCCAGCCCAATCTTGTCGAGTCAGGAAAGCTGAAAGCAGGAGAGATTTAAGAGGGTAGCAGTAGTCTGTTGGGATTTGACAGTAGCAGTGCTGTTGTCAGAAGGACAGGGCGGTAATCATAAAAATACAGATGATGATACAGCTATTTCTATGACTATAGACAAGATGGGGCCAGGGATGGGAATTTCAAAGAAACGCTGAAAATCCCAGAATGGCCATAGTGCTGTGTACAAATGCTGGAAACGCCTGCATCCTTACACATACATATCCTTAAACATACCTGGGCTCTACATTCTGGTCCCAATCCAAGGTCTCATCCCAAAGATCTGACATTTGACAAGGAGGATTTTAGGGTTTGGTACTCCTTCCCTCCTGCAGCTCCCGTGTCAGGGGAGGGGGCAGCCTGCAAGACGGCTCTGCTTTTCAGTGGTTTTTCAGTGAACAGACAGATCTGCACAGGTATAAATAAATACAGGAAACTAGAAACCAAAGGGGAATGGTTTTCAAAAGCTTGCAATAATTTGTTTTTAATTATCTCTTTCCTTTCTCTCTTCTCCTTTTAAAAACCTATCATTGTAGTTCCACATTAGCAAAAACTCAAGGATTTTTTTTTAAAAACTCCTAACAAGATCTGGCATCAGTTCAGTACTTTGAAAAGGGAGTGAATCAGATCACAGTGATGTGAAATCGGCTCCTGACAGCCGCTGACAGGAGCCCCGCACACTTTTTGGGAGGAGGGCAGGGTGCTTCTCGGAGAGTCAGTCTCTTCCCTTGCTGGTGCGCCTTCTTGGAGACGCCACCGCTGTGGTCCAGATGGCACCCAAACGGCAACAAGAAATATTGGATGGAGTTGAAATTAAGCGAGAGTAGCAGAGGCTCATGAAAATGTGGAGCAAATCAGAGGCAGTCACAAATGCAGGGATGTCACAGCAAAGGGAAAAATATTCCGAGGGCTTTGCCTGCTGCTCTGACAGCCGTTCCCTACAAAATGTTTTTCTTTTGCTTCTCTAGAGGAATGCAGATTTTACAAACTTAGGCATGCATTGCTTTATTTACTTCTTCCTTCCTGGATACAATTATCAAGGCATGAATTTAATAATTAATACACTTCTCCCGAGTGCCCACTATGAACAAGGCCCTGGGCCAGTTCTAGGAGGACTTGGAGCTGTCCAAGACTTGTCATAGTCAAGCTAGGGAAACAGGAAAAGACTAATTGAATCAGGGTGCAAGGTGTGTCACAGCTAGGGTACATTGAGCATTTCTGTAGTGCATGGACCATGTTCAGTGCTGCAAAATTATTCACCGAACTGATCGAAGACCACACCATTGTGAATAGCCAGAGAAAGCACTCTGATGTCATATGAATAGAACACGACGAGTTCATTCAGTCTTTGAATTTTTCTTTGCCATGACATGAGTGAAATGTCCATCTCATAAGACTTTGTTGAAAAATACCCAGGATAAGACACAGGTGACAGATCAGGATGGTGACCAGCACACAGTCAGACCTCCATTTCTGCCTGCTTGTTGGGGTCATATATGAAGTCAACAACTCATCAGATTATCATTCAGGAATATAAAGATTTTTGTAGCACATATTTGACGACATTTTGAAATGTTTTAGGACCTGCAGAAGAGACTATGGAAATCTCAAGCCCATATATATTTTTTTCAATGAAGATACTAAGGCCTCTAACTTTCTCAAAGTCCTGACAATATAAGTGGCAGATTTGGGATGGCATGCTGGGTTCCCAGCTCCTAGTCTAGTTCCTTTTTCACTCCATTATGATTCCTCTAACAGTTGTAGGTTCAGAGAAGAAAGGGATAATTCAGAGCAGAGAAACCTGGCTCATGCTTCAACACAAAAAATGGAGGGAACAAGGAAACCCTGGGTCACTTAAAGGGAGGACAATGAGAAAATTGCTACTTACAGCATTCTGAGAATCAATGAGGCAATATTCACCAACAGACCAGAATCCGAAGACAGCCTGAAGGTTTGAAGTCCAGAGGGCATCTGGGAGAGTGCTGTCCTCAACTGTCTCTGATTGTTTGCTCAACTTACAAAGTTCATAACGTTGTGTCATAATTTCATCAGCCCTCTTAACAGGTCTGTAATATATTTTTTACCCTTTGAGAACTTGGCAGAAGGTATAACCTTTAACTGGTTGTCTTTTCCACCCACATTCATTGAGACAACTATAACACATCCCTAGAAACTTGGATCTGGTCACATGTCAAAGTCTTCCTCTATGAACCCTGGGATAGATGAAGATGATCCTGAGTATCACACATGTCCAATTATAATGCTGATCACCTCAAGACTAAGGCCTTGTAAGCTCCTTGTATGAGAAACTGTCTTAATCATCTCTGTATTCCAAACTCCTCCATATCCCCGTGGTTAGTACAGAGAGGAAGATTATATGGAATTGATACATTTAAAAAAATGTAAAGAAATAAATGGATGAACTAGCTTATACAATAGAATGGAAAAGTGAACAGGAAGAAACTTGGTGACAGCATGACTTATTATCTGGAGGGTATGGTGGTCCATATGGTGTTTTCAAATGCTCGGCATAGATGTGCACTTGTGTGTGTGTGCATGCACACACATGCACACACACACGTTCACAGAGACTTGGCATTTGCTATTAAAAATTCCAGAAAGAATATCATATCCCTCCTGTCATTTGACCTAATAGGGTCTCACAATTAGGGTAAATGGTCCTGGTTCTATTTTTGAAAATACCAGGAAGAAGTTTCAAGAAAAGTTGTAAGATCAGAGATATGCCACATTTCTAGTCCTTGTAATGGCTGTAAAACATGTTTGTCTGAGCCCTTCAAGATTTTTCCATTAGTGAGTCCTATCAGTGGATCAAAGATGGCAGAAATATGAGACATTCTTCACTACTAGAAGTCTGGCCAGTATCTAATCTTATCACTACTTTGGTTGCTAGCAATTGAATGGATTGTATCCTAAACGTGTTAGTTTCTCAAATTTAGCATGTCCAAGGAACTTTTAATCATCCAAAACCTATTCTTGTCTTCTGTTTTCTATAAAGGCCACCAACAGAAATCTATTTGTTAAAGCCTCAAATGTACAAGTTACTTGAGTTTCTGTCACTATAACAAAATACCTGTGATAATCAACTGATAAAAATAGGTCTATGTTGGCTTAAAGTTGTGGCGGTTCTATTCCATGATTGGATGGTGCCACTGCTTTGGCAAGAAGTGAGAAATCCCATCATGGCAGGATTGCCCAGTGTAAAACCACTCACTTGCCTCATATCCAGGAAGCAAGAGGAGAAAGAAGAGACCAGCATCCAACAGTCCCCTTCTAGGGCATGTCCCAGTGATCTACAGATCTCCTGCTAGGCCCCATTTCTTAAAAACGGCACCACCTCTCAGTAGCACCACCCTGGGGACCAGGAGTTTAACATGTGAACTTCTGGAGGACATTCAACATCCAAACTATCACATTATTCCAGATTCCTCCTCTCCCACACTGTGACCATCAGTCACTGAAGGAGAAATACTGATTCTCTTGCTAGAGTGTATCCCAAATCTGTCTGTCTCCCTCCTTCTCCTCTGCAGCATTCTCTTCTGCCCAGATTACTGCTTTCACTCGTATCTCTGCTTAAGTTCTTATCTTCTATGGAACAGATAGAATGAACCTAAAACATACCAGATCACATCATCTTCCATTGTACTTGGAATATCTTCCAACCACTTTCCCAGCACCTGTGAGATGGCCCACATGCTGGCTGCCCCCTCTCCACCCCAGTCATCTCCATTATTCTTCTCCTTCTCATCACACTCCAACCAACCCTGGTCTTCTCCTTCCCTGTTCCTCACAGACACTGAGCCATTCCTGGGTCAAGCTTTTGCCTTGTCTTCCCCTCTTCCTGGCACAGTCTCCATCTAATCAGTTGCTTCTCCTGATGCAGGTCTTGGCCCAGGGGGTCAACTCCTTTAGGAGACGTTCTGAGGCTATGCACCTAAATACCTGTGTACCAGGCTTTTGTCACATCACCTTGTTTGGTTCTGTTCTGAGCCCTCACTGCTCTGTTTGACTCTTTACTTATCTGTGGGTAGCCTTCCCCCATGGAGGGACCTAGATAGATATAAGAAGGAACACGGGATGGCTCAGATGGTCCTTGTGCCAAGCACAGTGCTTGACATCCAGTGGACATGAAATGATATTTGTGGAATGGGTGAAGGAACGAATGCTTAAACAGAACCACCTAGACTGGTTCTAGGAGGTGCTGTCCAATATTCTAGAAGTTATTATAACAAAAGACACTTTGTGCATATGCCTACAGGAACAAGGGGACTCTGTTTTTGACACTTTGATGTCTGTGCTGTGGTCTCTGAGGACTACGCAGCTAGGATACGAAGACACATAATCAGTGAGATCTTACCAGGGACACTGGAAGCAGAGAGCCCTTTCTCCATGTGTTTACCATATCTGCTCTGTGAAAGCCTCTTTAAGTAAAGGAGTCCCTAGCTCCTTGGCTAGGTCATGAGTGGCCAAGATCATTATTTCTGGATTTGACAAATCAACACAAAGAAGCACAAACCATCTCTTCTGGACCAGACAAAGGACAGGGTCCAGTAGTAGTATTAATACTTCCCTCTTCTTGGCCTGCAGGGGTCATAAGGGACAATGCTAATTACAGATAATTCTCAGATGGAACTTCCTGCATGTATACAGACATTTTTTTGAGTGCTTTAGTGTCTTAACTCATTTTATTATCACAACAAATGTAGGGGCTACTTCCACTGAAGCAGAGAATGGGGGGGACCTTTGCCAGGGTCTCACAGCTAGTAAAGCATAGAGCTGGTATTTTCACCAAAGTGGGTTCTCTTTGTGAAATGTGCCCACCATTTTGCTGTGGCGAGGAGGACAATGTAAGTTGAAGCAGATGTTACGCCTAGGGTGACTGGCAAGGGCTCTGGAGTCTGCCATGCCACAGTCCAGCCCAGTCTTCTCTGAAGAGCCATGGCCAGATCATGCTGTGTTGACACAGGGAGGGCAGAAGGGAGATGGGACTTCCTGGGTGACTGTGGCTTCAACAGCAACACAGAAACTGCCTGAGAGACAAGGCCATGGGACGGAAAACACAAGGGAAAACCCTGGAGTCTGGGCTCCATGTGATGGTGGGATAGAGGACTAATGCTAGGGATAAGGACAGCAATGTGGCCAACCTGCAGAAACCATGCTGTGCTGACAGAGCTCTACGATGAACAGGAAGATGGGAGGTGGAGACAGAATGTGTGGTAAAGAGCCAGAGTGAACGTCACTGTAACGGAGAAGCAGGGGGTTCGCCCTTCACAATCGGACTTCCCTTTTCCCTTCCCTTAGCATATCAATCTCCTTGGCCATAAAATGGAGAAAAATAAAATTGTCACATTAATTTAACAATATAAAATTAGTTCAGGGTCAAAATCAGGGTGTGGGGGGGGAGCTTTGTAAATCCCTCTTAATACATAAATACACACAAGCCTTATAAAAGCAGTTTAGATGTGATATCACAAATAGCTGTTAAGGCAACATGGGTTTTGCAGTCGCTGATCTAGACAGAACTTGTGATGCCCCAACACATCCCCTGGTTCCTGGGTAAGCCTCAGCACATGTGGCTTTCTAAGTTGCTGCAAAAAAACAAGTTTTGCTTCCTTCAATTTGGGACTGTAATATACATTTTCTTATTCCACAGGATCATTCATTTAGCTCTTGTTCTTTTTTTCTTTTTTTACCCTAGAGTTTGTTCATTACTCTTCTGTAACTGCTAATAATGACAGTTAGGGAGAAAGAACCTCAACATGATGATTTATCCAGAAAAGCTGAATTACTGTATCAAGAGAGAATGAACGTCGGTACCAATGGATATTTATGGGGAAAGTGTATATTACAGCTCTGCTCATTATGAGGCTGTGGTTAAGGTTCTGTGAATGTTAATGGTCTGTATTAGAGGATTAATGGCAGGTTCACAGCAGCAGCAGTTCACAGATAACCTGAATCACTTTTTCTTACCATGCAACCCATCTTCAAGGGCTCTGATTGATGCCTGCCTAAGGAACAAGCCCAGTGGGCACCTGTGTCGTGGAGGGTGTATCTTTCTCACTTCAGTATGGTGAGCATTATCGGCAAAGAGCTTCAGGAACAAGAAGATAGAAGCTCCTGCTTTCTATTTGAAATCTCAGGTATTCTCAAATTACAGGCAACCTGACCCAGTAGGAAGAACATTCACCAGCTTTGGACAGGGTGGCCCTAGATACTGTTGGTTGGCTTAAGACAGCTCATGTTTAAACCTATTGTTCTGACATAATTGTTAACAGCAAACCCTCTTTGCTTTCAGAAGTGCCCCAGTTTGGATAACAAACTAGGTCATTCTAGTTTTAGGGGGTCAAAGAGAGATGGGCTAGATTCTTAGTTGCGTTTCTTCTAACTGTGCTGAGTGGTTTAACCTCTCTGGCTTGCAATATCCTTTACAGTATAGAAGAGACCTACTTCTTAGCAGGCAGTTGGGGAAAGTCTTGAAATAGGATGTGAAGGACCTAGCACAGTCCCTTATTTGGTGGGGTGCTAGAAATTTGGCAGTTACCATTGTTCATCATCCCTGCCTATTAAGGACTGAATGTCTGTAAGCTCTTCCACAGATTCTCATGATGAGGACCACTTTCCAATGTGGCACTCATATTCTCTCCCCCCACCCCCACATGCAAGCACTTTGTGAGGACAAAGCAAGAGTTTTGTGGTCAACAACTCAAGGAAAGGGTTCTCACTAGGAATCAAGTCAGTCCAAACCCTGATATTGGACTTTCCAGCCTCTGGAACTGTAAGAACACTAACTTCTGTTGTTTAAGCCTCACAGTCCATGGTACTTTTCTCTGGTAGTACTGTAGCTCTGGCGTTCTCCTACACAGAGCAGTCCTGACCTTGGCTTTTGAGTTAAACATCACCTGTTGAGATTATTGTTTGGGGCTCTACACACCAATCTCTCTCCTGCCTCCAGCAGACTGCACAAGCCCTGGTGGCTGGGCCAGGTCTCACTCATGCTCGGATCTCTTGAAGCATTTGGTATACTAAAAGGTGAGAATATGACTAACATTTATTGAGAACTTATTATGTGCCAGGCACTGCTATAAATGTCTCATGTGTGTGATTTCTGAAAAGAACTCTCTGAGGCAGGTAGCACAGCCATTATCCTCATTTAACAGGTGAACACATTGGAGGCATGGGGAAGTTAAAGGAAGTACATTGGAGGGAGAAAAATTTTAAAGCTCACTCATCAAACTGCATTACAATGCAACCTACCAGTTACAAGGTTATTCCAGGAAACACACAACAGCCATGGCATCTCTTTTCTCATGCATTCCCCACAATGACTCAGGAAAGTAGTGCTCACAATCTTGTTACTGAGAATTCAACTGAGAAAGCAATTTTCCTGGAATCAGACAGCTAAGTAGTAAAGGCTCTAACTTCTATTATCCTATTATTATTCATGATATTTCTGTGGTTTTATATCCTCCCAAAGAGTAAACTCCAATACAATTAATTGTGAAAATTAAACATTAAATTTTTAATTCATGGATTAAATTGTAGAATAACCAAGGTTCAAGGTGGGAGACAGCTTGAGGATGTCTTCTTCTGACCTTCCAATTTTTCCCACCCATGGAATTAACTTGTGGGTTCCTCTGCACAGTAGTTTGTAACACTACCCTGAGTCTTTCCCTTCTAGAACTTTTGTCCTTCAAGAGACATACACCTGGTGGGTAAATTATGAAGATCAAACCCAGTAACAAGATTCAGCCACATCTCCTGTTTTGTCTGTTTCTATTGCAGACTATTGGCACATTTCATTTGAATAAAGATTCCTGGGCTTTATGAAAAGTTTGGAGACCACTCCTCCTGGGCCCAGGGACAGTATTGTAGCAGAGGAATCGTGACTATTGCTTTATCCAGAGGTGTTTTCCAACACATAACTGAGCAAACAAGACACACAGCAACAACACATACAACCACTGGTCTCCTCCCCCACTTACATTTGTAGACAGCAAATATTTTGTCCCCCATGTGATGTGAGGTGTCCCCCAAAAGCTCATGTGTAAGACAATGCAAGAAGGTTCAAGGGAGAAATGATTGGATTGTGAGAGTCTTAACCTAATCAGTGAATTAATCTCCTGATAGGGATCAACTGTGGTACCTGAAGCAGTAGGGTGTGGCTGGAGGAGGTGGGAATTGGGGGCATAGCTATAGGGTATATATTTGTATGTGGCAGGTGGAGACCTCTCTCTTTCTCTGCTTCCTAATCATCATGTGAGCTGCTTCCCTCTGCCACACTCTCCCGCCATGATGTTCTGCCTCACCTTGAGCCCTGAGCAATAGAACTGGCCTTCTATGGAATAAGACCTCTGAAACTGTGAGCCCTCAAATACACTTTACCTCTTCTATGATTGTTCTGGTTGGGTCCTTTTGTTACAGCAGTGAAAAAGCTGACTAAGACTTCCAGCTTCAGGAAAGATTCACCAGTGAGCTGCCCATGACTCTGCTTGACTCCATCAACGCTGCCCAGGTTCTCAACCTTGGAACAAAGGGCCAGATCCCATTCAAAGTGGTAATGTGACACAACCCAAGTGTGAATCATGGACTGAGGACAGAGAGGAAGATGAAAGGAATCATTGCTGCCTTTGGCCAGAACCAAACGAAAGCTGGTGGAAAGACTGATGGATACATGCTTTTTAAAGTTAGAGACACAGAGCCATATACATATGAGTGACAGACTGTAGCAGAGGAGACAGGGCGCTAGGTCCTTGTCATTTTGTAACCTGACTGCCTAAAGCTCATCACCTCAAAGGTAGTTTAGATTCCAGGTCTGCGTCACCCCCACATGAGCAAGACCTTCCATCCATACCCCAGTTATCCTTTCACATCCATTTGTCCCCCACCACCTCTCTGCTCGTCTGCACCCACAGTGGCCCTTGCTTGTGCACCTCTTGATCTCTTTGCCCTAAGACTCGATCTTGCCCTTCCTGTATCACAGGGGCTGATCCCTGTAAATGCCAATGCCAACTCATTTCCACTTAGATTTGGTCAACAGGAGGCAGTGGTTGGAAATTGGATCATAGGAAGAAGAAAGATGGTGGATTTCTTTTTAGCTCTCTCTAGGCAATATTTCTACACTGGCTGAGTCTTCTTGTGGGTTCTTCTGGCAGGCAGCCCCTTGTCATGGTACCAACTCCGCTGGACATCTTCCTCTGTGGCCCCAGTGTCTGTGGGCAGCCCAAACTCTTGGCTCAGCTAACACAACCTCCTGCTTTTGTCCTTCTAACCTAGCGGTGGTAGCCACTTCTATTACTGATCTGAGTTGCTCTCTGTCCCTGTTCTAACTCTACTCTGCTCTCTTGACCCCACTGTAACTAGTCCCCACATTAAATTTCCCCTATTAAACTACCTGGCAGGCATTCTATTTTCTAGACTCTCCTGATAGTTGCACTTAGATAATTCCATTAGCTTTTTAATGGTCTCCCCACCTGCTAAGCCACCTGCCACAGATCACCAGAATGATATGGAGGAACACACCTCTAATGGTGACACTCTACCACCCCACAGCAGAGTCTTCCCAGCGGATCCCAGTGGCTCAGCACACTCCAGGCCCTTTTGCTTGTGGGGGTTTCCCTTCTCATCCTCGTCTTCTGCTCCCCCGAGGCATCCTGAGGCCCCGCCACTCCAGACTGCTCATCCGCCTCTGGCATGGTGAGGCTTTTAATCATTCCGTCCCCATTTCCTGAACACTGTTCCTCCCTCTCCAGTGACAAATCCCATCCTCTTTCAACATTCTACTTGAACTGCCACTGATGGGTGAAAACCTCACTGAACTCCTTTAGGCAAAATTTCCTGGCCCTCCACAGTTACAGCAATTGTAATTATTTTCATATGTCTATCATCTTGAGACGGATAAGATTCTTAAGCGGCCAATCTTCCTCATCTTTCTATTCCTAGGTGGAACATTCTCAGCAAATGTTTGCCCAATGGATGGATAAATGAATAAAAAAATAGAAATTAAAAAAAAAAAAAAACCAACAACAGCACACCTTTCTAGCAATTGGAGCTAGGGATCATGAAAGCAACAAAGGTCTGTCACTAGGTATGTGATCTGAAGACAGATAGGAATGGTCATCCACACCTGTCCCAAATGTTCTTTAGAGATTCATGCATTGAGGGGAGGCTTAAAAAGATAACCCCTTTTTAAAATTCCTAATAACTCTAGGACTATAAGAATTCAGGATTCTATCTCAGGACAACTTTTATTAAATATGATTAAAAAGAAGTCCACCTAAGAATCATCAAAAGGGGCAACCTTCTATTTCATTCGTGGGAATACATCCATTCAGACTCCCTTCTCTCACTTTGGTACAACCTCCTCTCGTGTGACATCTATGTTAACTGCGTTGCCATAATTATAATTTCTCTACAATGTGGTGCTTAATGAGGAAGTGAAACTGACAAATGTTCAGACGAGATTTAATCCAATTATGCAACATCTTGATCCAGATTTCAAACTGAAGGAAAAACCAACTGCTGAATTGTGAATGAAAATTTATTTGCCATAAAAGATGGGAGTTGTTGGGGTGGGGGAAGCAGGGAATAGTTACTGAGAGGGTTCCTGCAATTCTTCACGTTAATGGATTGACTCTTCTACATTAGCAGCAGAGAGGCTGAATTAAATCCTGGGCAAGGAAAATCAACCAAATGCTGATTGTTAGGGCACAGGGGCCTCGTAGAGATACACGCAGGGTTTGTGGAGGGTGGGAGGCGGTGCTGGGAAATGAGAATCTCCCTGAGCTTCAGAAGAGGGTGGCTTTTAAATGATATTTGTTCTTTGGAGCCCACAGATGTCCATTTAACACCAGGAGAAGGAAGCAAAGTGTCAGGCAGAATGAAGGTGCAGGATTGAACTGAACAGGACCCTGGCCATTCGGACTGTGGTGGAATGAGGACAGGTGCTCACAGCCAAGACAAGGAAGGTTGGGCCACAGGAGGAAAATGTGCTGCTTGGTGACAGGGGTAAGTGACGGGATCTCTTTAAGCCTCAGTTTCTTTATATATCAATCACAATCCTAGGATTATGAATGCTGAAAAAGAGATAAACTGAATCCAGAGCCCAGGTTGTTCATGGCACACGGCAGATGCTTGATGAATTCTATCTACTTCATTCACAGCTGAATTAGCCTTAAATTCTTCATAGATACCATTAGTGCCAGCATTATAAAACAAAGAAAGGATCCGGATCAGAGGCTGAACATCAAATTCAATCATTAGGATTTTTGTTAGTTTCTCCCAGGGTGGCTCCTTTTCAAGATCTATCAAGCAGATCTGTAGCCCATATTTCAAGCTCTGCAGAAGGAAACCATGAAGGAATACAGTTTTTAGGCACCCACTTTGTGCCCAAAGCTTGCCCAGGGATCTGACTTGATTATGATCCCTGATAAATTGCTTTGCACCCAAAGCACCATCATCACAGGGCAAGTCCGTGATTTAGTCACTATGAGTTTCACAGTGGGTCACCCTAAAATTTTGATGCTAATGAAGAGTGGGATAGGTTTACGGGGTGCCTGACTTGGTAGCTGAGACCCTAGATGTGGGATTAGGAGGTAAATATGGGTTGACATGGTGGCAGATGGAATGTGAGGGTAGATATCCAGATACTTTTGAACTCCATGATGGCATCCCCTTCACAACACAGGGTGCCCTGGGAATCTGCTCATCTACCCCCTGAACACTGTTAGACACAGAGCGCTCCCTACTCTGAGTGGCTGTCCTGGCTTCTGAAAATTAGCTCAGATGGTCTGAAAGTTCTTTCTTATCTCAAGCCCAGATTTTCTCTCTCGAGCCTCTTGTTTTAATCATAAAACATCCCATAAAATATTAGAGGCAAGTGGGAACAACCTTCTCTAGGTATTTTCTCTTCTAGGGTCTCATGAAAGAAGCCCATCATCCTGTTTGCAGAAATTGCTTCCCTGGAAGCTTTACATTGTCCTGAAAGCCTCCCAGGTGCCCAAGATGTTGGAAGGTGGAGGTCATCATTTCCATTTTGCAGAGAAGGAAAACAAGTCTCAGGAAGTTGAAGTGATGCCCAAGTGTGGAAAGAGTTGTGGGGAAGGTGATGTCTGATCATTCCTTTCAGTTTCTGAATTCATGTTTCATCAAAAGAAATTTGACCATCTAAGTCCTTATTTACCTCTATGCCCATCTTTTAGGTCTCTCTCTTTCAAAGGCAAAAAAAAAAAAAAGTGAGAAAGATAGAAAAAGTTCTGCTAGAATACGTTGACCGGTTATTACTGATAATCAGAAAGTCTTTTATGCCTAATATAACTACATAAAAGGGTTTTACACTGGGCAATTATATGGTGAAGGATAAAAGATCTTTTTCAGGCATAAGAATATTGCACGGGGGAACGAGGACAGCGAAGAAGAAAAGCACTAGGTATTTCTCCTGCGAAATGATGACAATCACACTAAGGTTCAGGTCTGTGCCATTGAAATAGTTGACTGTGAAGGTTAAATTTCTACCAAGTTCAGGTCATGGGGCATAATAAAGTCTGAAACAGGGTGCTCCGCAGCCTGTGACCGCACCTTCCCACTGTGGTCCCACTGTGGACTGGAATCATGTTTGAAGGCTAACGGATGCAAAAAGCACTAAATAATGAATGCAGTAATGTGAGGCTCCGCAAATGCCTTCCTCCAGAATGTGCATTTCTGACGGTCACAAAGAGGCCAGGGGTTTTGCCTAGAGAACACATCCAGCATCACTGGGTGGCAGATACAAAGATGACCTGTATTCTCGCCTCTCCTCGAGATGGGAACTGATGATAATGTGACCACCTCCGAGTTCTGTGGGGTAAAGACAGCAGGCCTAGGAGTCAGGAGACCTCAGCCATGAGCCTGGAGGGTGCTTTCATTTCCCATCAGCCTGTTCACATCCTGCTCACCCTCACGAGCTATTGCCTAAGCTATGCTTTCCTTCTTAAAACCTCCCTGTCTCTCCACTCACTTAACATTTTCTGTTACCATGCTTTTATGCCCTTGGCTTTCAGAGACTCTGACATAAAAAATATATATATATATACCCATGTATTTAAGATCGCAGGAGAGATTATTCCCTGTGCAAAGCTTCCAGATGCGTTGACCAGGGAAAGAGATAAAAATGAATATTTCTAGGAGTGAGTGGGATTAATCCTTATCTTGGCTTAGAGTTTCTTGGAAAGGGTTGAGGGGAGCATAGTATGACCCCAAGAGGCAATCTGCTAGAAGGGGACATCAGAGGTTCACATTAACATATAGAAACAGGAAAGGGTTGAGCATCCTAGCTGATGGGCCACAGAGGGTTAAAACTGGGGCAAGGATAAATGGGCAGAAGAGAGGGAAGTATGGAATCAGCTTTCCCTCTGTACCTGGGCCTTAGTTAACTGAACCAGCACTTTGATCCCATCAGTTGATACACTGAGTGTCCAAACCTATTAAGGAATACAATAATTCTAACTGGGTACTGCCCTAAAGTTCTGCAATCCTCTGATCCATCATGGTTCCATTTTACCGAGGGTACCTTGAACAATAGAAGAGGGAGGAGGAGCTGCTGACTGAGATTCTAGGACACAGGTGGAGGATCCTGTGGCCTGCAAGGTGTGCCCACATGCTTTTCCAGGGCAAGGGATTCCCCAACCGAAATCTCAAGGAAAGCAAAAATCCTTAGAAGAGCTATTTCAGAGATTGTGATAGTTCTAAGTGATTCCTGTCCTCTAGGAGCTCACAGAAAAACAGGGAAAAGAGATGGACTAGTGGCCCACAGCTGCTACATTGAGTTCTCACTGCTGATTCTGCCCTGTGGCTCACTTGGTCCCTAGGAAAAAAACTCTAAGGTAGGAGCTGGTGTTGGCTCCATTTTACAGATAAGGAAACTGAGATGAACTGAAGTTCCCAAGCTAGGAAATGGTGAAGCTGGGATCAAGTTGTTCTTATTCCCAAACCCACACTTTAAACCACCAGAAAATACTGCTTCTTGAAAAGCATAGTAAAATGTGGTTACAAGTTCAGAGAGGTATGTTCCCAAAAAAGAGCTTTCCCTAGGGGCTTGAGGGAAGCTAAAGGCAGAGAATAACACTTCAACTGGATCTTGAATGTTGAACCAAGAAAAATTTCAAAAAGAGCCTTGGAATGTGAGAGCGGGATGGAGAGGGTTATGTGGTGCCTGAGGTCAACTGAAGCTGTGCCCAGGAGAAAAGATTCAAGGGATGAAGGTCATGGAACAGGAGGCCAGGTTACTAAATGGGCTGTCTAGCTGAATAGTGAAATCTCCTCAGATAATGGCCAAACCAGAAAGGCAGCAAAAAAATGAAATAGCAGAGTCAATAGAGAAAGAGTATATCTCAACACTTGGCTATCATCACTTAAGTACTGATTTTACACAGAGACTGTAGGAGGTTGATTCATAATAGACACACTCCTCACCTCTCCATATAGTCATGCCCTTTTGCAAGGAAACTTTGCGATGATTCTTACCAAGGGGCAGTGATTCCTCCCCAACCCCTGAATCTGGGACGGATTCATGAATTACTTTGGCCAAAGACTGTGCCAGACGTGATGAACCTAGGCTTCCAGAGGCTTTGTGTGCACCTGCTCATGTTCAGGAAACCTTGCCACCACCCTATGACCATGACCGGCTTGACCCACTGGGGAAAGGAGGAGGCACACCTGGAAGAGAATCCTGCTGTTTCAACTGAAAATACCCTAGACCACTCTACAGCCAACCCCTAAACATGTGAGCAAGCCCAGTGAAGACAGGCAGAGCTACCTACACGGCCCACAGCTGACCATTGACCTGAGAGTTGAGGAATTCAGGGCAAAGCACACTAGAAGATTCACACAGCTGACCACTGTGAGCAATAACAAGTGCTATGGTTTCAAGCCACTGAATTTTGGGGTAGCTTGTTTTATATCAATATGATGCATGTGCGCGGGCACACACAGACACACACACAGACACACACACGCACACACACACTCACACCTTTTTCCAACAAGACCCTAACTGAAGTCCCTGAGATGTTTTTTATATTGTATGAAAAAAGAACTTTCAAGTCAAATAAAATCAAGAAAAGTTCAGTTGATATAATATATATTTACACAATCACAATATATTTGTGTCATATATTAATGTCAAATACATATTGCATTCTCAGTATATGTTAATGCATGAAAACTCTAAAAGTCTTCAAGAATTAATGTTTGGATTTGCTTGGAAGCATCTAGCTGGCTGATGCTCCTTGAAACCTCAGTGGGCAGATTTTCCTTTTTACTGCTCGGAACCCAGAGAAACTTCAAGAGCCACCATGAGTAAGTGTGAAGATGGTTTTATCACTTTCATATTTTACAGCTATATAAACTTTTAATTTTTAAAAAGAAAGTCTGTGGCTGAATATAGTCTGGGAAGTGGACTGGGCAATTGATGTGTCTAATTTTGTAGAATCTGAAACAAGGCAAAAGTATGTGGAAATACTATTAAAATCCAGGAATTACACTGGTTTTCAGATGAGAATCTGGCAAGATCACTGTGCTTGGAGTTCTTTCTCCAATCTTCTTTGGAACATACAAGCGGTTCCAGGGGTTTCTGGATCAGGACACTAGGCTGATGCTTAATTCTGTCGGATTGTTATCACTACTGTTTTTATAACGTCCAGGCTCCTCTTCAGGAAAAGAACTTCGATGACCTGAACCACTTTCCATAGGGCTCCAGCAGGGAAATGCAACCCTAGGCAGTGGGGGAAAAATAACTCCCCAAAATAGCTCTGCCAAACAAGCAAAATGTTTTGGCTTGCCTGATGCAGTGCTCCCGATGTGGGAGGAGAGAGATGGCAGGTGTGTGCGCGTGAGCATTCACATGCGTGTGTTTAGAAGGCCATCTGTCAGCCTGGTGATCCAGCTAGGCACAAAAACAACACACATTTATGGCAGCTGAAGGCAGAACAGGGCAGATCTGTTGAACACACAGTGCAGGAAGGGCGGGGCCAGGAGAATGTTGGCTGTGAGAGCAAACTCTGTTTTAGTTTGACATGGTGCCTTTGGCCCCAGAATGAACAAGAACGGAATTGTCTGACCATAGGTGAGCTTTAGATCTAAAGGCACTCCTTTATTCCTTCATTCCTCACCATGGTTCATTCATTCATTCACTCACTCATTTACTTCCTAAGCAGCTACTCTGTGACAATGCTGTCTGGTATAATAAGTCATAATGACTGTGACACTGTTATGGCTTGAATGTGTGGTGTCCCCCAAAAGCTTATGCCTGAGACAATGCAAGAAGGTTCAGAGAAGAGATGATTGGGTTGTGAGAGTCTTAATCCAATCAGCGAATTATTCCCTGAAGGGATTAACTGAAGGCAAGTAGGGTATGGCTGGAGGAGGTGGGCATGGGGGGCATGGCTTTGGGGTATGTATTTGAATCTGGCAGGTAGAGTCTCTCTCTCTCTGCTGCCTGATCATCACATAAGCTGCTTCCCTCCACCACAGTCTTCCACCATGATGTTCTGCCTCACCTCAAGCCCTGAGGGATGGAGCTTCTGCCTGTAGATTAAGACCTCTGAAACTGTGAGCCCTTAAATAAACTTTTCCTCCTCTGCAGTTGTTTTGGTTGGGTCTTTTAGTTACAGCAGTGAAAAAACTGATAAGAACAGACATGATTTCTGTCCTCAATGGACTCATGATGCAGGAGGGATGGAGTGAAGGGGACCAAATCTCAGTAAGTAATTCAATGCAACAACATTTATTAAATATTTGTTAGTCGTTAAAGCATACTGAGTGATTGCAGAACTCAATGAATTGGTTTTCCTCCCACCATTCTATAGGTGAGAAGACTGAAGCATAATAGAGCAAAGGACTCACTGGAGGTGCCATAGCTTGTCAGGAAGCCGGGATTTAACTCAGATCTGCCTCAAAGAATGTGTTACAACCTCAGTCCTCAAAGGCTAATTCATAAGGTTCAGGCCGTGTGCCAGCTGCTGAGATGTCAGAACTGCAGGAGATGTGAATTTAGCCAAAGCTTTTGGGGAAAGCAAAGTGCAGTGGTTTCCATGGATACATTAAGAGAAAATGATGGTCCATTGTGATTGTTGCAAAGAGAAGTATGGGGCTACCCCAGAAAGACTGATGACCTGTCGCGGGGAAGGAAGGCTTCCCAGCAGAGGTGTGCATTCACTTGGAGCAGCTGACAAGCCAGCTCCCTGAGAACTGTCTGCTGGAGCATGGTTTGTCCTAGCAATACGTAGAAATGTTCCCAATCGAGTTCACATCCAAAAAAGGCAAAGGGTGAGTATTTCTTTCTTTTAACAGATGATGACAGAGGATCAGAGATGCAGAAAGCTACTTAGACAGTCCCAGTAAGTGGTCCTGGAAATAGTCATGCCCACATGTGGCTCTGAAGAGTAGACATCATCTTTTGGCACTAGTAGGTGATTTCCCCCATGAGAGCTGCAGGCTGATCCAATCATGAGCTCTCTGTAGACCTGGATCCAAGGGAGGAGACACTAGGTGGAAGTTAGAGCCCCAGCCCACTGGGCAGTTTCCCTTCTTGTGGGGAACTTGCAGAAGGCATTAGCTCTCTGGGAGATGCTTAGCATGTGGGTTGGGTCATCCCTGGCTTAGCTGTCTTCCTGGCTAAGGGGAAGGTGACAAAGGGTTAGACAGTGAGATCATGGCAGGGGTTTTCAGGGCACCGAGTTGCTCTAGACAATGAGTGCTCATCAGAGAGGCAAGGGGGGAAGCTAGAGGGCAGCAAGGTCCCAAGGGAGGGAGGGACTTGGAGGGGACTTGGAGGGCTGCTGGGAAGTTGGGTGAGTGGGACTGACTTTCCAACACACATACTGTTTTCTCATCAAGTTAGGTTCAATTCCCCTTTTGGTAAGTGAGGATCCTGGGATGCAAGGATAAGAAAATGTACCAAAATCCCACAGGAAATAAGAGGGGAGCTCATATTCAACAGGTCCCACCTGTCTCTATGAGCTTTTACCTCCTGCCTCTGTTAGGCTTTTAGGGATGAAGCCTATGGAAAATAGCTGTGGAAAGTTGTCATCATATTAGAGGAGATGGAGATTCTATGGAAAGAGCAAGTGAGGGCCATTATAGGTCACTCATGCAGCCCAGAAACATCCCAAGCAAACTTCTAGTACCTTTAGCTAAGTGCAGTTTTTGGAGTCAGAAATACAGGCAATTCCCTTCAAAAGAAAGGACCAGAGATTTTTCACAAATGCTTTCTACAGAATAAGTCATCCATCTATTAATTAAATATTCCATAATTGCAGGGTGCCTGGCCTCCACCCACCAGGGCTTACTTCTGGTGATGCAGGTCCCCAGGAACTTCATGTGGGTGACAGGGAAGAAGAGGAGCCATTGAGAGAGGAATGACAGGTCTGGGAGGCACAGGGCAGGGGTGATCAGCTGATGCTGCTCAGAGCAGAAGTCCAAAAAGCTCTGGAGAACACAGAGCTTGAAGCCCATGTTGGTGGAGGCCTGTAGGGTACAGATCAGGTGTGACTCCCCAGAAAATGAGGGTTCAGCAGGGTTAGGGGACTTGGGACAGCCTGCATCTGTAAGGACATGGAGCTTGGACTTTGGTTTTTTGAAAGCACAAAGATGATGGGTCTGAATGGTTAATAAGTTCACAAAAACCAAGGTGGGAAAAGGAGCACATTTCCTCATGTACCTGAATCTGTCAGGGGCACAGACTGAATGGGAGGCAGCTGGGCAATAAGGGCAGGAGAAAACAGAAATGCAAAGAGCAGGGGTGCTCAGGGACAGGGGCCTAAGGAGATTGGAAGTCTGTGAGCAACACCACACGGACCAGAGTCCCTCGACTCAGGTGGGTGCATTGCAAAAAAGGACAAGCGTGCCCGGAGGGTGAGCAGAAAGACTCCTGGCTCACAGAGGCAGAGTTTCAGGTTTGGAAGGGATGCCTAGGGTGCCTCCTGCCCATCCATTCATTCAATGTTGGAACTCCTGTCCAAAACGTGGTCTTCAGCTCTGCTTGCTTAGGTCCAGGGATGGAGACCTTGCACTCTCAGGTGCCAGAATTCCCCTCCCGGGATAGCTCTGCTTGTCAGGAAGGCCACCTGTGCTTTCAGCTACAATTGGCTTTCTTGTTCTGCCACCCACTGCTTCTAGTTCCATGATGTGGCCTCCACAGTGGCAGGATGGCCCTCTGCCAGGCTGTGACCCCTGGGAGTCCCTTTCCATGTCTGTGGTTCCTTTTCTCCAGGCTGTACATTTTGTGGTTTGTGGAGAACAGGCTGTCACCTGCTTTCAGTTACTCCATGGTGTACAGAACAGCAGTTTTCAGGCTATAACTAACCCTGAGTTATTTCATTTTATAATTAGCTACTCCTTTTATGAGCTACTCCATTTTGGGTTTAAGTGCTGAAGTAGAACGGCTCTACACCTTATTTGTACAAGTGAAAAACCACCATCTGCCTAGCACAACCATAAGGCACAAACTGAGAAATTAATTGTGCCAATAAAAATGACCACCTGTGAAATTAATGAATCAATCGAAAGCACATGGATATGCAGGGGTGTATCAGACTCATATCAGAAAAACCAGACCCATGAGCTTATCGAACACACCAGACCACCAAATGAAGCAAACCCCTCACTAGAGGTCCATAAAACTGGGAGCATCTGAGACTGGCTACAACAGCACCCTGACCCTATCACCCAGTCACTGATCATGAGTCTTTCCCAGGAAAATCTCTACAGTGACAAACTTTGCCATCTTTGTCCTTGGGCTTCAGCACAGTGCAGTTTCTCTTGTCCATGATGACAACAGTGCATGGCCACTCCAAGATGACCCTCTCAGAGACTGATGTCCATCTGGACCTTGGCCTAGAATAAGTTCCTGTGCTTTGACAGCTCTGTGCCCTGAACAAGTTCGTCAGCCTGGTTCATAATTTTATGTGACCACTTTCAGTGACTCTTGACATTCCTATCTGCTGTCCACCAGTGCTTTCAGGTCAGCCACCTGAATACCTGCAGCTCCCTTGCCCCTTTCTTAGCCTTTCTGTAACACATGTAACATGTGATGTGTGTTGAGTGTTACAGATATCAGCAGTTACAATTGGAATAAAAGAACTGGTGATTGCCTGGCTTAGAATTATTAGGTGACTGGTGAGTACTTACTGCTACCACTGAAAGTGGTGTAGCCTGTGGATTTGTTGCTATTCAATAAGTTCTGACATTGTGGAAAGACACAAACATGTTTGTCTATGTTAACAACATAGATTGCTCATGACAGGGTCCTTCATTGCTCCTAATGAAATGGGGTTTCAGATCCCCTAATTAACCTTATCTTGAAACATGAGAGTATGCATTTATTTCTCTCATAGCAGGAGATACAGAACTCATAACAATGCTCTAGATACAATCATTTTAGCTTCACAGAAGCTCTGTTAGGGTAAGAGCTGGGATTCTTAAGTATGTGTGAGATGAGGGAGATCGATAGTGATGAAATACCCTAGTTGTCTTTTTTTTTAATATAGATTGTGGCAAAATCACAAGTACCCCTACTGAAAAACCTTCATTAGCTCCCTAGTGTTGCCTGAATCACTATAGAGGTTACCTTCTGAGTGGCAGTTTGAGGTTCTAAATATAAATCCTAGAAGTAGCAGTGGCTTTAGATATTGAAGATCTGGGGGTTTTCCTTCCTGGCTCAGGTTCCCAGGAGTCCCACAGGGTTGAGATACACAGGACACCACTATCCTTAACGTGGTGTGCCTCTTGGGTTCTCTGCAATCCTACTACACATGACACATGACCTTTTCCAACAATGTCTTGCTCACAACTAGACCCTTACATACCCCAAAGGCCCTGCCAACCCTTCTCCTATTACAGTCCTTCCGAAACTTCACCACTTTCAAGTTGGAATGGGCAAGTCTCCTCAATCAATCAATCATCAATCAATGACACTGTCCTCTATCTTGACCAAGTATAGTAAAGCCTTGTCTGGAGTCAAGGAGCAGCTGAAACCCTGAGTTCCTTGGGCAGGGTGGTTTGTATGGTTTGACCCACTCCCATACACACAGGACCAGGTCTTATCCCGACTCACCCCCACCCCCTTCACCCTCCCATTCCTACCTCATGCCTTTTTCCCCAGGCCCTATGGAAGAGTTGGCAGCAAAGCCACCTGGGCTGCCATACTCATTCCAGAAGAAGAGTGCCCTCCACAGGCCGCAGGCACAGTGTGGGTACCAATCCAGCAACAGAGGGAAGATGTACTTACACTTACAGGTTGACTTTTTGGCACATCATAAACACCTTCCTTCTTTTGGCTGGTGGGAACCTATAGAAAAATCAAATTCAACATAATCAAAACACTCTGGTATTCCTTTTTCACAGAACAAAGCAGCCAGACTTCAACTGCAAGCTGGCTAAGTATGTGTGAGATGGCCCCAACCCCAAGGGACTAGCTGTGAAAGCATCAAGCCAGGCTCTTCCCCAAGGAAAACCAGCTGGAGGGAAGGGGGTCAGGAAGGAGTGTTGGCAGGGCAACTCTGCTCTGGGGCTTCCCACGGAATTACAGAACTGGAAGCCGCAGGACGTCAGGAAAAAATAATCCTCATTTCACTGAAGACAAAAACTAGGCCCAGGGAGGTGACATAATTTGCCTGAAGTGATTAAAAACAGTTTATAGCTGAGTTTACACTGTTCAATGTTAAGACTAAGATCCAGGCTGTAAAAATACTGTTGATACCAGGATCCTAGCACAGATAGAGCTTCTTTGGGGATCATGTACAAACCATCTGATAATCACCGAAGGCTTCATTCAGGAAAAGGCCCCACATGGCACAGAAACCATGGCTCTAGGATCCAGAAGATCCTGATTGGCTTTTAACATTTGCCTGTATCTTCCTCCCTCCCTCCCTTGCTCATCCATCTGGTCTTCTTGGGCCACATGTATTAAGCATAATACCCTGAGCAGGTCATTTAGCTCCTCTGAGTTCACTGTTATCAAATGGGCCCTATCAGCTCTGCCTCATGCTCAGGTTATTATAAGGATCAAATGAGAAAATGGATCTTCGATAAATAAAAACTATTAGGCACCATGACACTGTAATGTGTTAGCATGACCATTTCTTTTGCACTCATACATTCTGTATGTATGAGCATATTTTATGACATTAACAATAATGTGTCCAATACTTTTCCAATCAAGGACTTTGAATGGATACATTCCAGGTTGGAAGCAACCATTAGCTGTTTCTTCCCCAGCAACTGCCAGAGCTTAGCCTCCCCTTCAGGGACGAAGCAGCAGTGGATTTCTAATGCTCTGATTGTGTGTCTTTTATAACCAGCCTGAGGCTCATCAAGAGCAGCCTTGTAGTCTCATCCCCAATAGGCACTCTGTAATCATCAGCTGTGTCAATATACCAAAGGAACGTGGGAGAGAGTGAAGAAAGGAAAGGTATTTGCCAGGCATGGACCTGTTAACCATACTCATGTAAGAGAACATGAGCTTATACTTTCCAGTTCCTTGGTCATTTTCATTCTCGTTTAACTTAAAATTCTTATAATAGGCCCAAGAAATTGGTCTTATCATCTCTCTTTAAAATTATAGAAAGTGAGGCTTAGAGATGTTAGGGATTTTGCCCAAAGCTTCAAAGCCTGGTGGGGTTCAAACTCAAACCTAGCCCTTGCTGACTAAGACCTTTCCTTCCTTCCTTCCTTCCTTCCTTCCTTCCTTCCTTCCTTCCTTCCTTCCTTCCTTCCTTCCTCCCTCCCTCCCTCCCTT
>NW_026000082.1:9270835-9290897 GCF_001458135.2 Marmota marmota marmota | reverse complement strand
CTTCCTTCCTTCCTCCCTCCCTCCCTCCCTCCCTTTTTCTTTCTTTCTTTCTTTTTTCCCCCTGGTACCAGGGATTGAACCCAGGGGCACTTTTATCTGAGCCACATCCACAGCCCTTATTTATTTTGAGACAGGGTTTTTCATTAAGCTGCTGAGGTTGGCTTTGAACTCGCAATTC
Organism: Marmota marmota marmota; assembly: GCF_001458135.2. Taxonomy (NCBI): domain Eukaryota; kingdom Metazoa; phylum Chordata; class Mammalia; order Rodentia; family Sciuridae; genus Marmota; species Marmota marmota. The sequence goes on along the minus strand of NW_026000082.1, from coordinate 9,290,719 downwards.
TCCTGTCTCAGCCTCCTGAGCTTCTGGGATTGCAGGCGTGAGTTATCATGTCTGGCAAGACCTTAATAGTATGCACTAACATAGCCTGGGCACTTTTTGTGTGCTGGGCACTGTTCTAAGCATTTGTGTTTTACACACATTCTCAAGGAAAGCGCTGGTCAAGTCTATCAGGACTCCAACTGTCCTGGTGATGCAGAAGTGGAAAACGAGGCTGAGAGAGAGTCCAGTGGTCACTGTCAGAGGAAGCCAGGAGCTGGAGCCTGGGGAGTTTACTTTTGCTTGCTGCAGTATACAGTGTGTGTGTGTGTGTGTGTGTGTGTGTGTGTGTTTGATATCACATCCTAAGTTCCCAGAGGTTCATGTGCATTCTTGCAGAAAACAGAACTGTTGAGTGAGCACGGCTGTGAGGAAGATACCCTTCCAGAGGCACTTTGGCTAACCTCAGTTTGCAGGGAACCAACAAAGAATGTAATTTTTTTTTTCTCCCAATAACTGGGCTCCATTGAAAAGGAATCCTCTCAGAATGTCTATGGAGTCCTTGCAAATGAGGGCCAATAAATTATCAGCCCTCACTTTTGTTTTCACTAGCTCACCCTTTACTGAGCAAAATGAACAGCATTCTGTTCCCTGTAATTCACTGCTCACTACGGGCACTTAGCACAGTTGAACCGCGGCTGCCTCTCAATTATCCCTGCAAATGGAGAAGAAGCCATGCGATGGATAAACCCAAACTGTGCATAATTGAAAAAGCTTTCCTACTTGGCTCTCCCATGGGTGAGATATCAATCTGCCTGTTTGTCCTTTAAGATTTATCTCAGCTGGGACATCTCAGAAGACTTTCCTGCCCTCCCTAGGCCTGGTTTGCAGCCCTGTTCTGTACTTTTGTAAGCTCAGGTGCATCCTCTCATTAAAAAAATAAGAGCTACCAAGAATCTGTTATGTATCATGTGCTGTGCCTTTCCTGGGAGAAGGACAGTGAACAAGACGGATGTGAGCCTTGATTTGATTTAGTGAAGGTCCTTGTCTTGTTTGGGGAGATGGAACAGTTATCAGTCTACTAATGTAGAGTGAATGTAAAATATGCTTAATCTTTTTCAGGGAAGTTATTATATCACACTGCAACTGTTCCTGGTTCTGTGATCCCACAACTCTGTAAGCTGCTCAGGGCAGGGTGGATACTTTATTTTCCTTGTATTCCTATCTGCAAATATCGGCTAAACAAAGAACCATCTAATCATGCAGGATGGATTGCATGGGTACCAAGGTCTGTGGTCCTGGCTCTCATCTCCATTCTATCTATACAGACCACTGTGGTATCAAAATGTGGCAGAAGGGACAAAATGATCTGGTTTCTAATCCTGTCTGTGCTACAGGCTATTCGACTCAGATCACTTCTCTCTCTGAACCTCTGTGTTTCCTTATCTGGTTCTCAAGAGCATCTAAGCTTTATCAATAAACCCCTTTAGGATAGAAACCATGCTGTGGTCACTATTTCTTCATCAGGGGCCTGGCACATGCTAGGTGCCCATAAATACTATTCTGAATGAATGAGTTCATTGATGTTAAATTACTCTAAAAACTACATATTAAGTACTGTACACAGAGGATACTTTTACTTCTGTAATGTGTTCATTAATAAGCATGGCGAGGCAGTTCAACATGTATTGGGTGACATAAGACCAGAGCCTGGCCATTTTAAAATGATGAAACTTGACACATGTGTAGTGATTAACAATGATTTCTGGATAAATGAACTTGAAAAATTCATTGATCTCAAATTATAAGTAGGAAGATCTTGCTTATGTAGGTTGAAAATGACAGTCATGGTAGCTGTTCTTCCTATCTCATCGAGTCAGTGGAAGAGCTGAAATTAAGAGGTGTGGAGGGTGCTTTGTACAATAAAAGTAAATATTTTCAATTTCAATCAAATGTATAGAATCCTAAATGATCAAATATAATGCTATTTCTACCAACCACTCTGTTTATCATGAGCTCTGGGTCACTGTAAAAACAACTGGTTAATTTTTCTAAGGCACAGAAGCAAAAGACAATTATAATTACTAATATGGTTGGGAAGATAAGACTCCTGATCTTTGGAAAGAGGTCACATTTAACCCCAGAACCTCACCCTTCCTCCTGTTGCATACAAATAGCAAAGTCAAGAGAAGGAGCTGTGTTCTGCTAGGCTTTCTGACAAGAGAAGGTGAGCATGTAAGTTCTACTGCACTTAATACATCATCATAAGACATCATCAACAGCATCTGCGATTGACAACCCTGGGAAATGAAGGGAGCATCGTTCACATGGGGGCTACTGTGGACCCAGGGCTCATCTCTTCCCTTTGCTCTACATCATTTCTGAAAGCAGAGAATGCATTATCCCTATTTTATAGCCCAGGAAATTGAGATACAAAAATTATGTACTTCACTCAAGGTCACAAAACAGGTAAAGGGGATGAGGTCCCAGGCCTGTTTGCCTGATTTCAGAAGACTGGGAAGGAAATAAAACCTAAGATCACTGCCAGCCATGCTTGAAGTAGAACAAACACTGCAAAGGACTCAGGAGGAATAGCCGTGTGCCCTTGCAAATGCTTAAGAAAAAAAGAATGAGGCTCCTAATAGCTGCGACTTAAGAGCCCAGCTTATCTCTTGTTAAGTGCGTTGGGTTCAGGCAGACTGGCAGTGCAAGAGAAGAAAATGACCAGGGGCCTTTCCAATAGATGGGGATAAAATATTCATTCCCTTAAATGGTGCTTTTCTGTTAATGATGGACAGATAGGAGATCAGAGGCCAGAGCTGCTAAGACAAGTGTGATTTTTAGATAGTGACTTGAAGCATGCACAGAATCCAAGTATGGAACTCAGAATCAGGGAATTCTGAGCTGAAAAGAGCCCCAGCATTTATTTATTTACAGAGGTCAGAGAGATCTGCCTCTAGGGATTCAACCTCTCACTAACTCTGTGACCTAGCAGGCCCCTTATCTCTGTCAACTTCACTTCCTTTGTAAGGTCAGGAAATGTCCCCATTCAAGCCACAGGGGGTGTTATGAAAGCTAATAAGATGCTGCATATAAACCCCATTCAGAGAGCCAGCTCACTGTTCATACACATGAGTACCCCATTTCTAAGAGTCCTGCTGCCCTGTTAAGTAAACTAAGATCTGCCCCCCCCCCCCAACATCAGTGTCCTATGGTGAGGTGTTAGTTGCAAAGGGAAGAAAAGGGCTTTCCCCTAGAGATTGAGCCTTACATGCTCATTTTCCAGATGAGTAAACTGAGATCCAGAGAGGGAAAGGAATTTGGCTAGTTGAGTCAGTGGCTGAGCTGACGTGTGTACCAAGACCCTGAAGCCACACAACCAGACCCACGTTCTGTGACCAGGTGGGGGTTTCTTCCTTAACATTCTACACTTGGGGTTGGAATGGCTGGCTTCATTCTCATGTGTCCATGTGAGTCTGGGAGAAATCATTCCCCTGCTTTGTCAATGGGGAAACTTAGTCTCTGAGAGGGCAAATATCTCGCCCACTGTCACACATCAAAGATACACTGCAGCTCTACACCAGCCTAATCCAGCTTTTTCCAGCACACTAGGATAATCTCTCCTAGCACTTGCCCTGCAAGGCTCTTGGAGACTCCCCAAACAGGGCCAAGTCTGGATTCAGAAACCTACTGCAAGCCAGACAAGGTGGCGCATGCCTGTAATCCCAGTGGTGTGGGAGGTTAACACAGGAGGATAGTGAGTTCAAAGCCAGCTTCAGCACCTTGGTGAGGCTTGAGGCAACTTAGTGAGAATTGTCTCAAAATAAAAAATAAAACTGGGCTGGGGATGAGGCTCAGTGGTTAAGTGCCTTTGGGTTCAATACCTAGTACCAAAATAAAAAAGAAAGAAAGAAACCTACTGCAAAGCCTGCTTTATTTTAAAGGTGCTCTCTCTTCCTGGGATGACTAGCTAATGACTCCTTTGGCCTCACATTCAGACACTGCAAGGTTGCACAGTACTTTAAAATGTGACACTGGGGACAATTGCAGTTTTTCTTTTTAAAGATAGAGACTTTATAAATTATGACTTTAAACAAAACCTCAAAGCATAACCTCACACTTGAACAGAATCCAGATGAATCCAGTGGAAAGAAACAGATTATTATTCCACAAGGCTTGTTTAAACAGAGCGACTGGTAGAAATAACATTATATTTGGTCATTTAGGATTCTACGCATTTGATTGAAATTGAAAATATGTTTTACTTTTATTATGCAAGTAATACACGCCCAAGGCAGAATAGCAGACCACACAACTAAGTAAGTTAAGGAAATTAAAATCAATGATTAAATACATTAAATTTTTCCCTCTCCCATAGTATTTATGTTTTAAATTAGGACTAAAATTCTAATTAGTGAAAAATTGCAGACCGCCGTATTTATTTGACGTGCCGCTGTGCCGTGTTGCAATTACTCAAATAGCAGCTTTGAGGGAAAGCGTGGGAGAAGCCTAAGCTCTGTCTCTGCGCATGCCTGGCTTCAGATCTCGGCTGTGAGTAGTTGAATAACTGGGAGGAAGTGGCTCAGCTTTTCTGAGCCTCAGTTTCTCCCTCTGAAAATGAGATTAAAATACCTGCTCTGTAGCATATTCTTGAGAATTCAATGAGTTTAAAAAAGTGTTTGGCATTCTCCACAGAGCAAATATTTGAGAATTTAATTTTCCCTTCCTTCAGGGGGGGATAAAACTGTTAGCTGGACCTTCTTTTATTTGGTTAGTACTCCATGTGTTGTTTTCAGATAGTAATTTTGAACCTACTGCTTATTTTTAGTACTGGAGTTAGCTTTTTAAAGATATCTGATGAGGAGCTGGGCGCGGCAGTGCAAACCTGTAATCCCAGCAGCTGGAGAGGCTGAGGCAGGAGGATCTCGAGTTCAAAGCCAGCCTCAGCAACTTAGTGAGTCCCTAAGCAACTCAGAGAGACCCTGTCTCTAGATAAAAATTCAAAATAGGGCTGGAGATGTGGTTCAGTGGTCAAGTTCCCCTTAGTTAAATCTCTAGTAGCCTGCCTCCCAAGTCAAATAAAAATAGATTTTTTAAAAAAAGATATTTGATGAGGGCTTTCTTTTGAGAAGCCAAGAACCCTCTTACTATATGATGAGGACAATCTGCCCACTTTAATACAATGAAATGTTGCATTTTTGCTTCAATTAAAAAATGGTTACGACTGTTCAATACTATAACACTGTACCCAACTGTTCATTCAACATTTCAAAAACAAGGCATGAAAACCGCAGGTAAATTGCTGGGGAACTAGAAGCCAATTCACTCAAAGGTATTTCAACAAGTCTGGAATGACCAAGAGACCCCTAGGCTCTCACTGAGACCCCTCAGTGCTTCATGCATTTCCTAGTGGTGCAATGGTAAGAGGCAAGCAATCTGATACCTGGTAAATGTTTTCTTCTGTTTCGGGATCACGGATTGGCTCGTGTCCAGCCTCAAACACAATGTACTATTACAGGAGCCGCCAGAGAGGAAAGGTCAGAGGTGAAAAAGAAAGAGGGGAAAAAAAAGCATTTGGAATTCAAGATACAAATCACAGTAAGCATTCAAGAAACAGGCACAAGAGAAAACACCTTGAAGAAACATTTTGGGTTACTGAAATAAAATGGTCTTGTGCATTCTGGACTTTTTAAAGGAAAACCGTGCAGATCTGCTGATCAGTCCTTCAGCAATGATAGCTCTGGGCCCCTGAAGATGCAACCTCTTTGTCCAATGGCCTTGGACTCAGTATTAGCTGAATACACTGGCACTGCTATCTAATGGGAATGCCTAAGACCCTGACTTTGCAAATCTTGTTATGGTTGAGTCGCCTTCCATTGCTCACTGGACACCCAAGGTCTTTGGTCAAACTCTGAAGAGCTCAGAAGCCCCAGACTCCCTTTTCTTATAACTATCACCATGTTCTACATTCTCAGTTTTAAACACTGAACATCAATTTTTTTTCATGCACGTGTTTTAGATTCTAAAGGATCAGGACATTTCAAAGAGAATCCTCTTCTTCATTCTTTGTAAACAGAGGCTAAAGCTCACATTATAAACAACTCCTCTCCTCAGCAGTTAAAAGCAAGGGCATGTGATTAAGTGCCCCTTTAACTTTTGCTTGTCATATATATACTAGGAACTTTTCCTGACTGAAGTTATCAGTATTATTTTACTTTCATCATAGCAGTACCAGCTTTCTGTATGAAAATATGCATCAATATACCAAGCATATGCAATATGCACCTACATAAACCTCTGTATCCCAGTTAGAAATGCAAATTGGAGTTTATGTTTCAAAAGTCAGTTTTTTTTTTTTTTAAATCTTCTTTCTCGATTTAGGAATAAACTTAATGGAGGAAGAAGCCACCTATTCCCTTTTTTACTGCATCTCTGTTTGCATAGAGCTCAGACATGAACCCAAGAGAGGTCATCTCTACCCACCCCTGGGCTGCAGACCATGAAGAGGGTGCAGAGGAAGCTCCAGGCAGAGACGTCTCTGGCATCTCTCTCGCTGTCCTCACGACAGCCCCTGTGACATGAGCAAGGTGATCAGAGGCCCAGGCTGCCCCACTGTGGGGTCAGAAACACTTCTCTTTATAATTGCTACAATTCACAAACCATTCTCTGGGTTGGTGCTCAAATGTCACCCAAACATCAGTCCCCCTCTCTAATTCTCGACTCAGAAAACTACCTCATTATTCACTTTCTCTCTAAAGCACTTAGAATATTCAACAGATTCTTAAAAACATTCCAGCTTTGGGATCAAACTCTTACAGATTGTGGAGGGGGCTGAGGCAGGGGGAAGAGGGAGGAGCGTATCTCCAAATCCCATGATCCTGGGGCTGGCCAAACTTCTGCTAGGATTTATGGGAATTTCCTCCTGGAGGGGCTGGCAGCCCTTGCCCTCAGAAATAATCTTGGTCCCTCTCCAGGTTCGACAGTCAGTGCATTCAAGTTTCTGACAAAGTGGCTGCACCACAGGCAAAGCCCCTGTAGAACCTAAAACTCCGACTCGTAGCAGAATTTACCTGGTACACAGGATCTTCAACATCCTCTTCCAAAATTGTCTATCACAGTGAGGGGAAGGAGGGCAAAAAGCAGAGGGCATAAAGAAAAAGACGTGAGATTGTATTCAGAAATTACAGGACAGCAGAGAAACCAGCTCTGGGTACGATACACTGGTGGATCATTAATGTAGAAAACACAGAAAAAACGGCAGAACTCCAAAGCCCCCTCCCCACCCCACCCCACCCCCTTCTTTAACAACAAATAGTAAAAGCAACTGTGGGTCTTTAGTCCTCTTCCCCCTGAAATCCTCCTCTGGATTAAAGATTTCACTTTCTCTAACACATCTTGAGTTTCAGAGAATAATGGAACATTTCTATCGGCTGGCATTGGGTGACTGTAATTTACGCAGGAACCTTTCATCTTTGTTTATTTCTGCTTGGCAGCAGCAGAAGGCCTGGCTGTCAGTTTTCACTTCTGTTTATTTTAAGCCCCAATCTTCTCCAGCATCAGGACAAACTCATAGGTGTACCTGGTACACGGCTTGCTCACACTGCTTATCTTTTTGTGCCTTCTTTTCCAATTCTTCTCTTTGCTTCAATTCGTAAATGAGTTGAAAGAGATCTCTCAAGTCCAGAATAACAGGTTCAGCCTGGAGTGAAAGTGGTAAGCACGTTAACAAGGGATCCATACTGAGCTGCAAGCCACCAATTTTTGTTTTGTGGCTACGACCCGCAGCGCTTCATTTTTCTATTAAACTGAAAGCATTCCATTTTTAATTAATTCTACCTTGTTTATATTGGTTTAGCAAATTGCACATAGGCTAAAGTTCATTTCTTCAGCTCATTATATTTGCAAATTCATAATAATCATAAGCATAAAAGGCACTACTTTTATTTATTAGTGAATTCGAATATAATAAAATTAGGGCAGACCTTATGCAAAACAGTTATTTGTTTTCTCTTATTTTCTTTATAAAATAGGCTATGAACACAAGCAAGCTTACTTATATGCATGCCTCTACCTAGCTTAATCAGAAAGGAAAATAATTAGTCATTAGGAAATACCCATTAGGAAAAAAATAAAATAAAATAACTGAATGGGTATGAGTGAGGGTTCTTGCTCCAAAGCTATTCTTCTAGGGGGGCATCTGAGGATCAGCTTCTGGTGGTGACTCATCACTTGGTCACACAGCAGAGTAGATTTTAGAAAAGCAATAGGGTGATGCTGTGGTCCCCCAGAGCTGCCAAGAAGGTCACTGGGCTGGGATAGCTATACTTACCGCCTGGGCTGTTTTTATGGCCACAAATCTGTGATTCCCTTCCTTTCCACAAACGTATCCAAAGGCCCGGTGGTCTGTGATGTCCTTTGCGATGTAGGAAATTTCATGAACAGCATGATGATGCTGAAGGGCCTATCAGAAACAAAACAAAGACCACATTTCAGGGAAATTTCCCTTCAAGTTGTTGATTGGTAAGAGAGGCGCTTCAGCTAGGTGTGAGCAGGCCCAGAGGGCTTTGGAAAAGCTGTGTGGTCCAGACAGAAGGAAAAAGACCTGTCTATCCTTGGGCGATGGAGGTCCTCCTCCATGGTCTCAATGTTGTGACCAGAGAGAGAAGCAGGAATGTGCATGTGCTGAATGAGCATCTATGGGGGTGATGTCACTCTGTCTAATTCAGTGGCTATGCCTCTGCTGAGCTGTCTTTGCAATGCAGCCCAGTCAGACCTTCAGTTTGGTGGTTAACACTTGCCAACCTTGGTTTCTGCATGGTGTGGCAGAGGATGTACCTGAACGATCCTGGGGGTACCATTAATATTCGTAGCAGTAGCTTTGCATGGCTACGGCACTTTCCTGGATGTTGGTGATATACTGTGGAGGAGTAGATGATTTTCTCTACTTTATCCAAAGTCACCATTTGGAGTAGAGGTAGGGTTGTGTATAGGTTGATCTTTGCAAATTTCTTTTACCTACCTACCCAAGTCCTCATTCTCTTTCAATGGCCACTTAAAATTGTACCACATCTATGAAACATCCCTAAACAAGGCGAGCCTTCTCTCCCCAGCAGGATAACTCCCTCCCTCTCTTGTGTTTTCACAGAACTTCAGGGAGGCTGAAACTCTTGATGGATTCCTCACACAGGAACCCCTGGGTTTCCTGATTTTTTGGATCATCTTGCTCCCATGACTCTTTGTCTGTCTGTCCCAGCAGACTCTGTCTTCCTGATATGTGTCATGCTAGCACCTTGCCGTATCTGGCCCATAGTTGTGGAACTAAAGTAAACTGGGATTGACGATCAATAATTTGAAATTCTTTTGAAATTGACCTTCCTGACTTTATTACTTGAGCCTCAACAAACAATGTCCACCATCCTGTTAGGTGATGGTAATCTTTATGGTTATTTTCCTAGATTAAATCTTTTAGAGCAATCTTCATTAAATAGTACCATATAAAAGCTTAGAGATGCTTTTGGAGGCTTGTAGCATGGTAAAACCCCTATGAAGGGCCTTTTCATTATATTGGATATCAAGAGGCTTGAATGATCACAAAGCACTGACTCTCCCTCTCTGGACCTGAGTTTATTCCTTGAGCAAATGAGAAGTGTACATCACATCAAAGGCTCCTATCCCAAAGCTCTCAATCAACAGGGCTTATTAAAGGCAATAAAAAGAACCCCCAAGCAAATTTCAGAAACTCAAAAGGATGAACAGAAATTTATAATGATTCCTAATAAGGCTACAGATTTCGTTGTACATGCAAATAAAAACAAGCGTATCTGGAATTATATCTCCTTATTGTTGTTATATTTCTCAGGTCAAGTTTGCAAAGTTATAGTTTAAATAGTCGAAGTAGGACTATTTAAAGTAAATGCAGTTTTCTGGAGAACAAAATCTTTCCCATTACTGAATTCTACAAGGGAGGGAGAAATGTAACCCTAAAGAAGTTAGTTATGAAAACACTGGGAACCACCAGAGGAGACAGGAAAGATTCTGTAGGTCCTGTTTCATCTCCCCATATCCTTTAAGCTATTAGGAGCTCTTTCCTTAAAGACAGCTTCTGGGTGTAGGGGTTCTGCCTCTCTTGATGGTCAACTCCTTAGACTTAGACCACAGACCTTCCCAAATGTCTATTCCCCCATACATTGCAATCTTAGTGGGCTTTGGACCACATGGGCCATCTGCTGTAGCAGAAGTGCCTGCCTTTGCCTTAACTGTTCAGGACCTGAATGTTTTTCACCTCGCCCACTATTCTTAGAACTCTTTGACTGACTTCATATGTAGTGGCACCCCTTTCTCCACAGAAAATCTTAACTAAGCTTCTCCAGAAATCTTTGCCATAATTGATTTGAGGACTATCAGCAAAAAAGTCTCTACAAAAGAGTTCAATGTAGGTAAACTTACTCTTTTCCTGTTGCTCTATTTTACTTGGCCAGTGGCCTGGAAGAAATCAGCACTCTAGGTGCTGAACGCCCCTTTACTAGTTTTTCCACAAACATTTATACAGTATAGCAGTTTGTAGAAGTATGTTTGCAAATGCAAAATGTGTTTTAAAAAAAGACAAATCCTTTAACAAGGTCCTCTGGCCTTGAGCTGGGCTTCACAGAGATGTCTACATTTCTAAGAGAAGTTCCAATTGGGCTCCATGGTAACAGCTGGCAGGGGGAGGAAAGAAAGGGGAGAAGCTCTCCCCTTCTCAGGTGTTGAAGGGTTAACTTGCCCAGAACAGTGAAAGAAAAAGCTGCTTTTATGTGAACTTCTGCAGACTGAACTTCTGAGCCCTTCTCCTTATATGCTGGGTATAAAGTTCTGAAACTACCTGAACTTGGGGTTCAGGAAATTAATTGATTACAGTGAAAGCTATGCCCTCTGAACTTGGCTGCAGCCAAATAAAACTGTTTCCTGCTATCTTTGGTGCCCTGCCTTGTCTGTCCCCTACAACACATACACTGGGTTGCCCACTAGACATCACTCTTAGAGGGTAGGTACTGTCACCCTAGTCCCTCAAGTGACAATAAGATGAGTGTACAATTCTAATAAACTTTGATACAAACAAAGCTGTTGAAGGAGGAAGTGTTTTGTTAGGATCTGCTTATTGTTTTATCCAGAGGACATATTTAGCTGGTAGAGGAAAACTGCTCCAAGAGCAGTAGCTTTTTCATGGTGCTAATGATGTAAAATTGATGAGATTTATATTCACACACCATGGGGGCATTGATTTATAAGCGTTTGTGAGCCACAATGGTATGTGGCAGCGGGAAGTGAGGGACAAAGACTTTCTTTTCTTCTCTCCCTTTCCTGAAAGTATTTCTCACTGCATAATGTGGAAAATGTTATCCACGTCTCCTATTAAATCAAAGTTTGACGACAGTGGCTTATTGATTGCCAAGTGGAATATTGCTCTAAAATTAAACTGTGATTAGAAGCCTTCCTGGTGGAATTAGATTTACAGATGATTCTGCAATGGTAAAATATCACCTACTATGCAAGACAGCAGATGGAGATGTTTTAATTTATCTGGGAATCCTCATTAAGTGTTTTAAAATCAAAACATTTTTAATGCCTGATGATACCTAATATTGCCTTGCAAAGTGTAGCTGTGGGTGTGGACGCGTGAAGTGCTTAAAGATATTTGTAACATTATCTCTTCCCATAGTTAATTTTATGACATGTTTAAAAGGATTGCCCTGCAAGTGTCTCATTCATTCGGAAAGCAATAGTCAGTGAAGGGATATGTCTTCACTTTCTCTGACCTTAACCATGCAGGCATAATACAGATGCTTGGAAATACAAATACACTCGAATTCTGCTCATCCCACAGTTGTATTATCACATTCATTTTAGCAACTCAAAGCATTGTGCAGATACTTGTTCACTGAGCCTCAAAATTGCCCCATGTCTTCAAGAAGATTGTATCAGCACAATCAAAGAACAGTTGGAACCAGAAGGAGCATTCAGTGTTACATAGTTCAATTCTTGACTTTATTTATGACTGAACAGAGGGCCAGAAAACGTACTGGCAGAACCAGAACCAAATCCAGGCCTTTTCTTTCCTACTCAGGATGACAATACAGGAAGGATGTGCAATTGTATAGAATCGAGGCCTCCTTTCCCCAGACTCCTAGCTCCCTAGTCCAACAACCTAGATGATCCCCTGACCAGTAGGGACAGGGAAGGGGAACAGGGACAAATGGGCCAAAGGTAGAAGAGGCTGCTGAGGATTCCAGCAGGTATCTGAGGTCCAGGAGAGTCTTACATATGAAGGTTTAGGGTAAAGGTCTACAGGTGGCTTAAAGAGCAAGTCAAGGTTGCATGGCCCATAAGTTTACCTCCAGTTCCCCAAAGGGATTCCAGGTTATGCTGTATTGACCTCTTTCTTTCAGTGATACCTGCTGAGCAGCCAAGGCCCAAAAGGAGATTGATCATGGGAGATTAGGCCATGGAGGAGTGTTACCACAGGGAGCCTAGGGCCTGGCAGGCTGTTCTGGAGGTGGTGAAGGCAGGAGACCCAGGGAACCCTGGGCTGGAGCCGAGCAGGACAGGATAGAAGAAAGGCCAACTCTGGTATGTTTCTTGTTGAAAACAATTATTGCCTTGAACAAACAGTCTGGATATTAAAGTACTATAAAAAATTAAAGCAGGTAATCCCAGTGACTCAGGATGCTGAGGCAGGAGGATCACAGGTTCAAGGTGAGCCTTGGCAATTAAAAGGAATAGGATGTAGATCAGTGGTAGAGAGCCTCTGGGTTCAATCCCCAGTACTAAAAAAGGAATGGCGGAGGGGGTGCGGGAGACAGACAGACAGACAGACGGCAGTGTTACTTATTCCTGTTCTGAGTCCTCCTGCTTACACTGTAAGATAAAAGTTGCCACTAAAGAATTAAAGAATTCCAAAGACCATCCAGGCATTCAGTCTGACCTCCCTCCCACATGTGGACTTCAGGTAACCTGCACCACAAATAACTTGAGGAGCTCTCCAGGTTTGCACCTGTCCACCCTGCCCTCCTCCCTCTTGTCCTGTGTTTCCCTATCTATACATATAACCATACCACACACACATCTGTGTCATACCTAGGCTCCAAGGCTTAGCTTCCACGTCTTGTTCAGCCAGGAACCCTCCCAATCCCCTGCAGTAATAACTCTCATTCCTTGAGCCTATGGCATGTGCTTGTCCTTCTATGTATGATGTTTTGCCCTTCTTAAATTCATTTCAGATTTATCCACTCATCCAGCCATTCATGTCATATGTATCCACTGAGTGCCTATTAGGTTCCAGGCCCTGTGCTATGTGTTGCATCTATACAGAGACTTGAAACATAGCCCCTTCCTCAGGGAGCATGCACTCTTCCAAGATAGGCAGGCAATGAAACTGGCACCCACAATGTAACAGGACAAGCTTTACATTAGAGGTGCACACAGCATGTCATACAGGTTCAGCTGGAATGGGGAGAGGCACCAGGGAAGACAAAGGAGGTGACCTCAAACTGAGTCTCCAGTAATAAATGGGAAGTCCCCAGGAAAAAAAGGTAGGAAAGAGCATTCTAGTTAGGAAATAAAACAGTGTGCAAAGGCACCCGGATCCTACCAGGGACATCATGGACAACATCTGTGCAGACATTTTCTATTTTGGGAATGTTAGACCGTTCAGAGTAAGATCCATGTCTGGCTCTCCTAAATCTTACCTCAGTACCTAATATTATTCTTTTTGAATGAGAAATGGTACTTAATGATTTCCATCTTAAGGAAAGAAGGAGGTGAGAAGGGAAGGGGGCAAGAAGGACAGAAGGAAGGGCTGAGCCATCTTGCGATGTGTGCTACACAAAATAGGTGCTCAATAAATGTTCATTGAGCAAATGAATTGGGTTAATTCATGACAATTCACATAGGAGTCATTCTGTGAACAGAGGGTTTCTTATCTGATCATCATTAAATCTTTTTTCTTTGCATTTCCATGAGCCATTTACCAATGTTTAAATGAAGTATCAAATTGTTTGGAGGGTTACTGTCTGACAGAATAAATTACAGAGAAGACTTAATTTGTAGTATGGTTCAATACAGCCAATTAAATACAGTATGGATTAGAGAGTCATCTGCCGCAGACTTCACCATTAGCTATTTTTAAAGAATAAATTCTACCCTATTTAGCCTTCATATGATGATTGTGGTGTGTGCGTGTATGTGTGTGTGTGTGTGTGTGTGTGTGTGTATGGTGCATGCAGGCTTTCCTAAGGCAATACTATTCACCTATTCACAGGAAAAATACTCACTAGGATTCAAGTGAGTTAACAAAAAACAAAACACAACAAAAAAGCAGATAAGTGGAGACAGACATAGAATAAAAATAGATACATGCAAAATACAGTACTTCACACTACAAGCAATTACAGTAGTTAAACCCTCACAAGACAAAGGGAGGCCTGGGCTCATTATAAAGGCCTTTCTCTTTGCTCACATATTTTAGGATGCCTTTGCTACATAGCAGTGCCAGCAAGGTAAGGAGGCGACCTCTGCACCAGCCCCCAGGTACCCATTATCGGATGCTAAATGGAGCAGGTCAGAGGGAATTGTTCCCTGGTTGCCATGTTGAAATTTTCTAGAAGGTATTACTTAAAGACAAGAGCAACCTTCCAAATGACCCAGGCTCTAGCTGAAGAGGTAGTGTGATAGCAGAGTAAAGAGAAGGATTGTGGAGCCAAAGAGAATGCCGGGCTCTATCATCTGTCCAATGTACAGCTGAGTCCTTTTTTTACCTTTCTTAGACTTCTTCCCCTGTTCTACGTAACACAAAGAACAATATGGAGCCCATAATGTTGTTGGAAATATCAAACCAATGCACATAAAGTACATCAGATTGAAATTAGATGCCATTTTCCCCAATAGAATGAAGACGGAAAAAAGGATAATATACTGTTGATTAAGTGTGGGGAAATATTTTCCTGCATACTGGTTTGCCACATATCACAGGGTAAGTATAGCATCTCTCTCCTTGTGCTATTGGGAGGATTAATATGTTAGTGTACATAAAGTCCTAGGGTGGGGCAGGGCACGTGGAGATGGCTGGTGTCAGTCAGGAAGGGTATTTTTTCTTAAATATGTATTTTTAGTTATAGGTGGACACAAGGTCTTTATTTTACTTTATGTGGTACTGAGGATCGAACTGAATGCCTCACTCATGCTAGGTGAGCACTCTACCTCTGAGCCACAGCCCCAGTGCAGGAAGGGTATTTTTTGTTATCAGCAGAGGTATGATTTGGTGCAGCTTCACTGGAGAGCTTGGTTGACTGTATGTTTCAAAACCTTAAAGACATGCATAAACTGACCCTATGATTCCTCTCATAGGGATTTAATTATCCAGAAATAATGTAACACACGGACAAAGACTTAGATATAAGATATTCCCCGCAGTGCTGTTAGAATAGTGAGAAAATAGAAATATCCAAACTGTTGGGCATTAGCTGAGTAGTTGAAGAAAATGCATTCTGTTATATGATGAAATAGTATATACTATGGAAAAAAATCATTTGTAGAAGTAGTTATATTTTGCTACAGAAATAAATTCTTGACACCCCATTGAGTGAAATCAAAAGCATATTACAAAATAGCATGTTCAATATGATACTGTATTTTATGAAAAATATGCATATCTATAAGTTTGGAAATCCATCAATACAATATTAAGGGTTCTCTTGTTTTGAGTGATGGAATTGCCAGTGATTTAAAAAAAAATGGAATTTTTGTTTTTTTGGTACCAATTTTTGCTACACTAAATTCTTTCATATTTGAATATAGTGCCTGTAATGTCATCTATCGACATATATAAGCCATTCTTGAACCCATTCAGTTTCCTTCATTCTCATGCCCATAACCAAGACTTGTCAGTTTTGCCTCTCAGATATTTTCCACATTGTCCACTCCTCTCCCTCTCCATCACCAGCAGTCAGGCCAGGCAGCCATTATTTCCATCCTGAATTATTTCAACACCCTCAGTCCCCACTCACCCATTCTGAGAGTCATACCAAATAGGAAGAGACTGAGAAAAAAGTCTGGCCAATTCAAGCAAGTCTTTCTAGTACCTAAAACACACCAAAGTCTTCCTGTGTCTCTTAGAATAAGGATTCTCTCTAGAGTCCCCTTGCTTAATGCCACCTGGGCTGGTCTCTGTCCCTCAAATGCACTGGGCTCTCACCTGAGGTATGTGTACATGCTGATCTATCTGCAGAGAAAAAGCACTCATCCAGATTCAATCCTTAGTACCAATGTCTCTTCTTGAAAGCTGTCCTGACTTTCCAGCAGAACACAGGTTCCTGTGCCAGCCACAGGTCCTCTGAGCTCCCTGGACTTTTCCATGGGGTTGGACATGGGGTACTGACACCCTGTACCATTAACAACTCCAAGAATCCCTCTCCCCAGCTCCTGGCAATCACCATTTTACTTTCTGTCTCTATGAACTGGTCAGTAACTGTTTTTTAAATGAAAGAATGAATCTGTCAACAGCATCCTGGATCCAAGACTGTCCCTGATCCTGGCTCTAACTCCACTAGTTCTTTATCTGTTTCCCTCTCTAGGTCTTTGTTTCCTTGTCAATTAAAATGAGGAGATGGGGGGATCCAACATGGCGGCGGGCGGAGAGGCAGCGTTTTCAATACCCCCCCCCAGTGATGGGGTCATAAGGACGCATAGATAACGCTTAGACTCTACCAACGGAGATCTCCTAGCAAAATTCCACTGAAGAGAGACCGGCCGGGAGCTACTAGGATTTTTTGAAGCGACAGATTGCCCCAGACGAGCAAATCCCTGCCAGGAGATGCAGAGGTCCAGTTCCGCCAGCCACAGTCCGCGCACCGCGGCGCAGCTGCTGGCCCGTCTGCCAGCAGCAAATGCGACCGGGTCCCGCTAACCTCCGAGACTCAGCTTGGCAGGAAGAAGTCTTCAGCCAAGCCTTCATGAAATAGTGAGCTGGGAGCTGAAGCCAACCTGGGACGGACCAGTCCCACCCCTCCCTTCGGACACTCCGGCAAGGAGCCTGGGGCCCGCCATAGCAGAGGGGTGATGTCATCGGAGGTCGGCCGACGGAATTCCTTCCCAGCGGAATCCACTTCAGCAGGTGTGTGACTCCCTCCCCATCCAGATACAAGTAGCCAGGACACTTCATGGACCTCTCAGGGGTCGTGTCTGTAGGGTAGCAGAGGGGATCCCCGACCCCCAACCCCCCATATCACCAGCAGTGACTCCCAAGGTCTTAGCCGCCAGTTTACCACAGCACTGGGGCTTAAATGGGACACGCGGTGGGGCTGCAAGTGTAACTAGATCTCTGGGGAACCGCTTCTGGTGAGCAGGACCTGGCTGGCTGGCTGACAGGAGGAAGGGGGGTAAGGGCCGGAGAAGTGAAACGGCTCTGGACTGACAAGTCTGAGAGACTACCAGGAGACGCCTTACAGGGATTGCTATGGGCAGGTAGAGAGCAGAAGCTCCGCTCAGAGGGCACAGCTCTGCCTACTGGAAGAGAAGAAAATGGATCTCTAAGACTTCAATATTTTTTTTTCCTTCTTCTTCTTCTCTCTCTGTTCCATTCTCCCCTTTTCCTTCTCTCTTTCTTTCCCGTTTTAAGTTTTATTGTTCTTTTCATTCTCCTCTAATCTATCTCTCTCTCTCTCCTTCTTTCTTTTTAAGAGCATCTTCCTTCCCCTACCCCCCAACTTTCATCCCAAGCATTACGTCTTCCATTACGTGTAATTGTCTAAATGCAAATAGGAGAATGTCTCGAGGCTGTCTATAGGGCTCCTAAAATACCTAGGTACTACCAGCACCTTGATCCAACTGCCTGTTAGTATCCACCTTCAGTAGAGCAATCTTCTAAAGTAACCAAGACATACTAACCCTCGTACCATCATAGCACCTAACCTAAACATATAGTCCTAAGAACAAACAACAAATCACTATATGCATACAGGATCCAGAAGCCTTTTATGAATTGAATGAATCAGCTTTAAAGTACAATAAAGCCCAACATTTCTAGACATAATCTCCCACCACAAAGGAGAGACAACAGAGATATACAAAGCCAAAACAAATGTATAGGAGAAAGCAGTTACAAAGCAGTCAAACAGAGCTGGAAAGTAACGTGAACAACATGAAGAAACAAGGGAAAAAAGGACTGCAAACAATGCAGGACAATTTAAATCTACAGGAGGACCTAGAAGCATCAGAAACATGGACAGGGAAAGAAATCAAGGCATACCTAACTCAGATGGAACGGAATATTAGAGAAGACATGAGACAGCAAGTCCAAGCATTGAAAGTTTATTTTGAAAACGAACTAAACAAACAAATTCAAACTGCAAAGAACGAGCTTTACCAGGAAATAGAGATTAAAAAAAAACAAACAAANATTTGGGGTAAAAATGGGAATTCATAACTCACCTGAATCAAATGTATGAAAGATGATATGTCATGAGCTTTGTAATGTTTTGAACAACCAATAAAAAAAATACATGGTGGAATAAGATGGATATCATTACCCTAAGCACGTGTATGAAGACACGAATATTCTTTGTATACAAGCAGAGATATGAAAAATTGTGCTCTATATGTGTATTATGAATTGTAATGCATTCTGCTGTCATATATAACAAATTAGAATTAAATTTTTTTAAAACACACCATTATTAAAAAGATTTAAATGATATATTTTCAAAGTAGAGGTTCTTTGGGTTCAACTATGATCTAATTACTTCCATGTGGTAATTAGGTAAATAAAAAATATAGTTTTATAAAAAAAAATGAGGAGATGGGAGGCAGTAAATAATCACGTTCTTTTTAGCCTCAACATTTGCAAACCTCCTTTTTAAGTTGCATAACAAAATAGTAGCTATAAAAGACAGCTTCTTAGCAGCTCTCTAAATATATGTTATTAACACACAGACCTGGAAAAATGTACATGAAGCCCTTGCCTGAAAATAGGGAGATGCACTTGTTAACTAGCTGAAAGCATCCCAGACCTGTGATTTGGGCTGAAATTTGTCTAACAGGCAAAGTGGAGTCAGGTGTGCTTAATCAGTTAGCAATCACCAAAGTGACACCAAAGCAGATTTCTGCTCAGGAGACATAAAAACCACTTTAAGCAGGGAAACTGGCTTTGGTATTAGTTTCTTAATACTGGGGTTCAGTCAAAATCCCACACCCATGAGAAGGGATGCCGTTGTAGCATAATCAAAGTTGTTAACAGGTTGAACTGACCTTCCTCTTCCATTAAAACTACCACTCATTCTGCAAAGAAGGCTCCCCAAGGACTAAGAGGAGTAGGATGCAGCCAGGCTTTCCAGTACCAGCCAGATATGTGTGTATGTGTAGGGGGGGGGGGCGTGTGCAGGGGAGGGCTCCCACTGTAGCTAAATGCTCAGAATAGTTTGCATATTTTGCAGTCCTATCCACATTCCAGAAAGAACGTAGTGTGAGGGGAAGATGTTCACCTTCCATGACTCTATGGCTATGGGCAAGTCACCTTATCTCATTGAACCTGTTTCTTGATCTGTAAGACAGGAATGGTCCCCTCCACATAGGGCTGTGAGGAGACCCACTTAACCTGTCTAGTAACACATCTGGTGAATGGTGGGAAGGCTCTTAACTTTTGGATTTTCTCCCAGTCAACTGAGTTTAAGATTCTCAATCTGATGACAACAACATTATCTAATGATTACATTATATGGTATTCAAGCATCAACATTATGCAATGTTCAAAGGCATAGGTGAGGCCTTCCTGGGAATTGTAAAGGTAATAGTCTGCAAGAGGTGGTGTGTGTGTGTGTGTGTGTGTGTGTGTGTGTGTGTGTGTGTGAGAGAGAGAGAGAGAGAGAGAGAGAGAGAGAG
>NW_026000082.1:9257955-9270810 GCF_001458135.2 Marmota marmota marmota | reverse complement strand
GAATGAGAGAGAGAGAGAGAGAGAGAGAGAGAAGAGAAAACACGCGCGCACAAGCAAGCAAGCAGGGGCAGGAAAGAGAGAGCAAGCACAACTCTGGGAAGTCAGGTTCCCAGAAAAATAAATGAACTTACAGTTTCCAACTTAACTTTGTCATCTAAGAACCAGGATCCTGTCATTTCTGAAAATTTAACCATGAGTTTTCACTTATGGAAATCAGCAAATTCCTTCTGTTGCTTAAAACTTTTTTGAGGTGAATTTTCTATGGCTTGTGACCAAAGGATTTTTAAGCAATGCAGTAGTAATCATTATGACTATATAGGAGAAAACAAGTGACCTCCCCCAAGTAGGACGAGGTTGACCTAGGTTTTGAGCAAGTGTCCTTAGTGGGCAGGGGTACACCTGGTTTATCACCAGTAGCAATTAATATTGGAATTACAATTTTGAAACAGCTTTGGGTATATATTAGGATAAAGCAAATACATAAATACACTGTCGTTAAAAAGCAAGACTTTCAGTGAAAGAAAAAAGGAGACATGAACATTACAAAAAGTCAAAAAGTAATCCTGCAAGGTAAAATTTGAAATATCAACATGAACTCATGATTAATAATATACATATTCCCATCACCATTTGCTCAAAGGGCCTAGAAGAAATGAAATGCCAGGAGCCACAAACACATCTAACATAGCTATTTATCATCCAGCTGTCTATCTATTGATCTCTTAACCCATGGAGAGAGTCAGAGAAAGCAAATACGGCAAAAGGTTAAGTTTTACAATTAGTCTTTGAAATTTTGTGTTTGAACATCTTTAAGATAATAAGTTAGAAAAAAATAAATCTGAGACTGCTCCTTTCCGGCCTTCTACTTTCTCATCCTCTCTATAAGAAGAGGAGAAACCAAGGCACCATACCCTCAGTTACATCCCTGAGAGTCAGCAGGAGACAAAAGGCCTTCAACACGCCCACCTGGGCCACTATTGCTCCAAAACATGAGGGATCTTTAAGAAGATGTGTGTGCTTAGAGACAGCTTCAGGGTTCCTGTGTCCTTTTCTGTATCCCCACGGTCAGCATGGATAAATATCAGCCAACAAACTTCTACTTGCAACAATAACCTCTTAACAAATTCAGGTTGAATAAATATGGGAACAATTTATACTCCTGAATATCTGAGGTGGGGGATCCCAAAATGGAATATTGACTAACTATGCATAAAGAAAGATTCAGACTTAATGCACCCCCTGCCCCCAGGATCCAGAGTTCCTACTATATGCTAAGCATTATGCTAAGTTCTTGACATATGTAAGCCTCATTTATTTCACTCATCTGACAACTTTACACATTATTTCCCCTACTTTTACTGTTGAGGCAACTGAGACATACAGAAGGGTAAAGCCACTTGATTCAGGTCACATAGCGGATAGGGTAAACCGTGGACTGCACCTAGGAATGGCTGGCTCCTGGCAGCTTCCGAGCACTAGAATATGGTTTTGAATGCACTTCAATGACCTATATTTTCCTTCTCCTAAAATTCTTATTTTTATTTCTGTTTCTTTCTGCATGAAGAATCCTAATAACCATTGTAGGTGTTTAGAAATGTAACCAATGATTTGGACATTTTAGCTTATGCTGTAAAATTATCGTAGCAAGTAGGTAAATGAGTGTGGCTGAATGGAAATGAAACAGCATGTTTTGCCACAAGTCACTGCAGAAACGAGGTCATTATATTTAATGGGAAATTACTTTTTGTGTTATAACCAGTTTGAAATTAACCTCTGCCTTGGTCACAATGAAGTTTTGCAAGCCAGACAGAAACTTGCAAAAGAGTGAATTGACTACCAGGCAGCCAGTGGAAAGAATGTTGGAGTGGCAGTGAGAAGTCCTGGGGTCTTTATGCATCAAGTAAGGTAGAGAGCAATGACGGCAGGGACAATAATGGCTTTGAAGCTATTAAGACACTGGGGCGCTGAGGAAAGACATGAATTGGGGTAGGCATAAGCCAGTACCCGAGATCCAAATCTGCCAAGTGATACTTGGACAGTGTACCTAGCTTAGTGTCCTTAGTGCCTTAGTGTCCTCACCTATAACTTAATTAAATCGGGTGAGAATTTAGTAAGAACATGCTGGTCTGCTTGCTAGTGTCCTGCCTTGGCACATGCCCTCTATCTCAAATATTCTTGTTACCTAAATTGTCACTCTTACATGTAGTTCTGATGTAGTTATGATGAGGTCATACTGGAGCAGGTGAGCTCCCATTCCCTAGCCCAATATAACTGGTGTCTTGATTCAAGGGGAAATTTGAATAAATATGTGTGTAGAGAGAGTGCCACATGGACATCCTGTAAGAGATCATGGTGATGTGTCCACAAGCCAAGCAATATCACAGGCTGTCACCAAACCACCTGCAGCTGGGTGAGAGTCACAGGGCAGATTGTCCATCTCAGCCCAGTCAGAATCAATCCTGTAGACACTTGGATCTGGGACTTCTGGGCTCCAGACACGTGAGACAATACATTCCAGGCAGTTTCAGTTGCCCTGTTGTAGTATCTTGGTGCAGTAGCCCTGAACCATTAGAGTCATCTTCATTAAATCTCTAGATCCCTTTATGTAAGAAGTCACGATAATGAGTTTGAACAATATTAGATGAGAGCATGCTCCTCTCTATCCACTCTATAGGACACTGAGGTGGTGAGACGAGGGTTACGGGAAATGGACATGGAGATAAATCCTAGGTGCCCGGTCCTACCTTGGCTCCCTCAGTGAGCCTCCATTTGCCCATCTGTAAAATGAGGGGCACAGGCCTGGTTCCTGCCAGCTTTGCTCTGCTTTTCTGTGTGGGATAGCAAACCCAGTAATAGTTTTCCTATTACCGCCAGACCTTGCTGCTTACATCAGAAGCTTGGAGTATAGTGCGGCACCGTGCAATTTATAGCTGCATCTATCCAATTATTTCCTATTTAGTGCTGTGCAGCATTCCCCAAATACACCACCAAACCACTGAGGCGGTGGGCCGAGCTCTCAGCATACAAGGATCAATTGTTTCCCTTACGCTAATTGGCCCCAGGATTTGTTAGGCTGTTGTCTTGGAAAATGAACTGTCAGTAGAAGAAATTAGCACAAAATTGCACCCTTCTTTGAAAATGCACCAGACACCATCCCTGTCGCCAATTCCTCCAAGCCACCTTAGGGTCTCAGAGGATAAAACTGCCACCAATTCATACATCTTCTCACTTGTACCATTTTGCAATTCAAGTTGAGGGAAGTGAAGCTCAGAGGGGCTCAGCGACTTGCCCCACCAGCTTCCATCAGAGGTGAAGTTCGGAGCTGGGGCTGAAATCCAGCGTGAAACCTGGAATCACGTTCCTTTTACTGCAGCAGGGTGCCTCCTGAGGGCTGTGATCCTGAGTCTGCCCAGCTGTCCACGCTCGTGTCCCTCCTTCCTGGCATAAATTTTCATCTCTGTGCCAGACTCAGAGACAGCTGCACCCAAGTGAGGGCAGATGTAAGGAGGCTACGTCACTCAATGTATCACTTCTGCATCAAACACCCAAAGCTGTTGGCCCAGCTTTCATCTGTCCCCATGACTTAATTCTGGCAACTCCAGAAACTCCCAAACTCCCCATTAGGCATTGTGCTGGGTGCTGGGGACACAGAGACAGAGCGGGCAAGACTTTCGCCCTTGAGCAGCTCACATTCCACAGTAGAGATGGGAGGAAAATCAGGTGCCTTTGCCCATGTCTTCAAAAAAACCTCTCCCTTGTCTTCCTAGTGCACACTACAGTCAACAATTCCTCCTTCATCTGCCTGGTTACCTGATTAGTATTATTCTCTTCCATCAGACTGAGGAGACCAGGAAAGTAATACATGTCAGAATGCATGTATTATATGGCTCAGAATTGCATGCCCAGCACCTAGCACACTATTTAATGCTGGGTGGTGTTTGTGTGCATGTGATTTGTTGAATGAATAAGTGAATTTTATGTTCATGCCAACATAGAGTTAAGAACAGGAAAGAAATAGAGGCCTGATGTGAACAAATTACTAGGAAGTGACTAGGTAAAAATGACTGATCATGAAGTTCCATCCAGAGGGATAACAAAGAGTCACAGAACTACGAAACAGTATGTGATACTGGGAACTGCAAGCAATCTGGAGTCATTAAACCAAAAAATGCTAGGAAGAGAGTGGCAGTCTCTGAGGTGACAAGGTAGGCAGGGGCCAGGGGAGGCAGGATTTTGAAGGCCAGATTAAAAAACTGGGGTAGTAGAAATTGCTCTTTTGGAATTGACCCTGCTGAGAAGCTTCACTGCTGCGGAGCCTTCCTGCCTGTTGCAGATGGAGCTCTCCTTCCCTGCCAGGGCAGCTCCCTGAGCCCCGCTCCCAGCAGGGTGCATCGGATGGGAATCACCTCCTAGGTCTCTTATCAACATGGTGTGCCCAGGGCATGACCAGCTGAGTAGCCAGGGAAGGTTCTTCACAGGTAGACAGATGGTTGCAAATGAACCTGGTTTTCCCTGCAGGAAAGGAGGGTTCAGTGCCCTGGAAAGACACAGCCAGACCTGGGCAATCACTCTTAGACCCTGAATTGTAAATGCAGCAGGCTCTCTGGTCTGGGGATGGTCTGGCAAAATGTCTGCTTCTCAGCCCTCAAGTGTGATCCACAGAAATCCATTCAATATTCCTTAGCAACAGGTGATAGGCTGCTGTCTTATGAGAACGACTGAATGGCTGGTGGAGGCAGCAGCAGTGGGGATGGAGGGGATGGAGGGGATGGAGGGGATGGAGGGGATGGAGGGGATGGAGGGGATGGAGGGGATGGAGGGGATGGAGGGGATGGAGGGGATGGAGGGGATGGAGGGGATGGAGGGGATGGAGGGGATGGAGGGGATGGAGGGGATGGAGGGGATGGAGGGGATGGAGGGGATGGAGGGGATGGAGGGGATGGAGGGGATGGAGGGGATGGAGGGGATGGAGGGGATGGAGGGGATGGAGGGGATGGAGGGGATGGAGGGGATGGAGGGGATGGAGGGGATGGAGGGGATGGAGGGGATGGAGGGGATGGAGGGGATGGAGGGGATGGAGGGGATGGAGGGGATGGAGGGGATGGAGGGGATGGAGGGGATGGAGGGGATGGAGGGGATGGAGGGGATGGAGGGGATGGAGGGGATGGAGGGGATGGAGGGGATGGAGGGGATGGAGGGGATGGAGGGGATGGAGGGGATGGAGGGGATGGAGGGGATGGAGGGGATGGAGGGGATGGAGGGGATGGAGGGGATGGAGGGGATGGAGGGGATGGAGGGGATGGAGGGGATGGAGGGGATGGAGGGGATGGAGGGGATGGAGGGGATGGAGGGGATGGAGGGGATGGAGGGGATGGAGGGGATGGAGGGGATGGAGGGGATGGAGGGGATGGAGGGGATGGAGGGGATGGAGGGGATGGAGGGGATGGAGGGGATGGAGGGGATGGAGGGGATGGAGGGGATGGAGGGGATGGAGGGGATGGAGGGGATGGAGGGGATGGAGGGGATGGAGGGGATGGAGGGGATGGAGGGGATGGAGGGGATGGAGGGGATGGAGGGGATGGAGGGGATGGAGGGGATGGAGGGGATGGAGGGGATGGAGGGGATGGAGGGGATGGAGGGGATGGAGGGGATGGAGGGGATGGAGGGGATGGAGGGGATGGAGGGGATGGAGGGGATGGAGGGGATGGAGGGGATGGAGGGGATGGAGGGGATGGAGGGGATGGAGGGGATGGAGGGGATGGAGGGGATGGAGGGGATGGAGGGGATGGAGGGGATGGAGGGGATGGAGGGGATGGAGGGGATGGAGGGGATGGAGGGGATGGAGGGGATGGAGGGGATGGAGGGGATGGAGGGGATGGAGGGGATGGAGGGGATGGAGGGGATGGAGGGGATGGAGGGGATGGAGGGGATGGAGGGGATGGAGGGGATGGAGGGGATGGAGGGGATGGAGGGGATGGAGGGGATGGAGGGGATGGAGGGGATGGAGGGGATGGAGGGGATGGAGGGGATGGAGGGGATGGAGGGGATGGAGGGGATGGAGGGGATGGAGGGGATGGAGGGGATGGAGGGGATGGAGGGGATGGAGGGGATGGAGGGGATGGAGGGGATGGAGGGGATGGAGGGGATGGAGGGGATGGAGGGGATGGAGGGGATGGAGGGGATGGAGGGGATGGAGGGGATGGAGGGGATGGAGGGGATGGAGGGGATGGAGGGGATGGAGGGGATGGAGGGGATGGAGGGGATGGAGGGGATGGAGGGGATGGAGGGGATGGAGGGGATGGAGGGGATGGAGGGGATGGAGGGGATGGAGGGGATGGAGGTGTGCCTCTGTTTGGTAAGTGGCACTGGCAGCTTTTGTAGACAGCTGGATATGTTTCCCAAGCTCACAGCACATATCTTTATGTGACGTCATGGTGAACTCTGAGTGTGAGCACATGCGCAGAATCAGACAGGTCTAGGCATCCCTTGGCTCTGCTCTGTCTTCTCTGCCATATGATGTGGGAAAGTCCAGACCTTCACTGAGTCATGCTATCCCCATTTGTGAGAAGCTATCTCAGGGTACTGCCTTGCAGACAGACCACTTGCAGGTAAGCTCAGGTACTTTAGGAGATGTTAGTGATCGGGAAGAAACTGGGAAGGCCAGGAACAATCTTGGGCACAGAGCAAAATAGCCTGCTCTTTCAGAAAATGATCACTAAGGGCCTGCTATGGAGCAGATGCACAGAGGCTCAGGACATAGGAAAGATATAGGACCAGAGGCAGCCCTATCCTCCAGGGGTCTGGGCAGACTGTTGGATGAAGAAGCAACTGAACCAAGGTGCAGTGGCACACACTTGTAATCCCAGTGGCTCAGGAGGCTGAGTCAGGAGGATTGAGAATTCAAAGCCAGCCTCAGCAAAAAGTGAGGCGCTAAGCAACTCATGAGACCCCCGTCTCTAAATAAAATACAAAATAGGACTGGGGAGGTAGCTTAGTATAGAGTGACCCTGAGTTCAATCCCTGGTACCCCTACTCCCAAAAGAGGCATCTTCTGAGAGAGGTGGAGATGCAAAATGGCTGAGGGAGCAGGCAATGGGCCAGCTGGCCCCACTGGGGCAGGTTGTGAGAACAAGGCAGCCTCAGGCTGGTTCCCAAAAGACAAGTAGTTACCAAGGAAGAACGGGATAGATGTCCACCTCAAGGTGAGGGTGGGAGCAGGTGCCGATGCTAACACAGACTAAGGTGGTTTCAGGGAATTCTGAGGGGTTCTAGGTCAAGTGTTGAGAGGGCGGTGCTGTGAGGTCATCTGTATGTTCCTTTTGTATGCACTTTCCAGAAAAACTTACCCTTGAGATCAAAAAGAGAGAGAGGTCAGAGCCAAAATTTGGAGCCCTGGCATGTCATTTGAGGATTCTATGGAGATTTCAAGGGTGGGCTTCCAGCTGGCCTGCCTGCCCCACTTTGTCTCTGAGCCCCTTCTTCTTTGTTCTCTCTTTGCTCAGAATCCTTTCTGTTTTGGTGTGTAATGACCTATCACCTATATACCTATTCTTAACCTGGATAGGGTTCCACTTGTTACCCTACCTAAGAATGTCAGTGGCTGCCACAGGATCACAATTAACCAGCAATGGCAAGGATGTACCACTGACAGCTTCTCCGTGATCACTCTCCACTGGGACTCTTCTGAGCCCTCTTCTCAACTAGACCTAGACCTCTGCCTATAAAAAACCAAAAAACAAAAAAGCATGTAGAAATAGCACAGATGAGCCTTTCCAACATTAGGTCCAGAAGCATTACTGAGCATTGACTTTGCATCGGGGATATATGCTAGATGAAGGAATTTATTCTGTGTAAGCAGAGAAGTGATACATGGGGTGAGCAAACACTGACATAAATCCAGCAGATCAAGTCCTCATGCCTAGGATGACCTGAGCTTGCCCCCCCTTAAGGTGCATGCCCAAGAAAATTCAAGACTGTCAAAAGAATGAACTGTTTCAGCCCCCACCTGAAGACAGGGCCCCTGTCTCCCAGCCTCTGTGAGAATGTTGGAAGCTCAAGTCCCTTCTCCTCCTCCCCCACTGTTCCGTGAAAGCATGCTTGTCTCTGCACAAATCAGAATGGGGTCCAGCTCTTGTTCTTGCTGTTAGTAGGTAGTGAATAAAGTATGTTTCTCTGCTTTAATTAATGTCTGGTTGTGTTTTTTTCCAATACCATACATAGTACAATAATCTCCTCCTTTAACTGGAGACCCAAGCCTTGGGCTTAACTAAATCACTATCTCATTTATTATGATTCCTGCCTTTGAGAATGGGGACATGATTAGGGGTACAAGCTCTAGAGCCAGAGGTCAACTCCTAGCCACTCTACTTACAGCTGGGTACACTTGGCAATGTGCTTACCCTGTTTGTGACTCAACTTTCTCACCTGTATAACGGGGAGAACCGTCTCTAGCTCACAGAATTACCATGAGAATTCAATCAATTAACATGTGTGACAGGCTTAGCACAGTGCCCAGAAGTCACTAAGTGTTTAATAAATGTTGTAATTTCACAGTTATTCAAAACGTATCCCATGTATCACTTCTCTGCTTACACAGAATAAATTCCCTCACCTAGCATCTACCCCAATGCAAAGTCAATGCCCAGTAATGCTTGTGGACCTTATGTTGGAAAGGCTCATCTGTGCTATTTCTATATGCTTTTCAGTCTTGTCCCTGACTGTACTGTGACTGCTGGTTTGTATGTCCACAGAAGGATCTGCAGTACCTGTGAGTGTACTGACACACAATAGGTGTCATTCTGGAAGATGAGGCAGAGGGGAACATCGATCCTTGCCACCCTGCCCATACCTGGAGTGGGGTTACAATGGGGAGTCAAGGCCAGAAGAAACCCTTGCAGTTTGGTGCTCTATTGAGCAGAGGCAAAACTTGGCTGGAGACTGCTCCAACTGGTTCTTCCCTGTGTATCAGAACGGAATGAAGGACAAAGTGAGAGGAGTTGTCAAGTTTTGAAATGAATAATAAGATGTCTTCAGAGTGAGGCATATAAAAGAGATGAGCTAAAAATACTGCTGGCTCCCAGAGCATCTGGGAAGCAGAAGGATTAGTGAGGCGCCTTTAATTGCTGCAGAACAAAGACTTGCTGGTGAAGGGGATGTTGCTCTCACCAGTTGCACCTGCAAGCAGGTAAACACAAGGATGAAAACACAGGGTGTTTATTCTGAATGCCCTCTCCTCACTGCAGGAAATTAATTCCCCAAAGAAGGCATCTAGCAGTTTCCTATCATTTGGATACAATAGGAAACATTAAGGGACTCAGGCAGTGGGAGGAGGGAGAGCAGGTGGCTTGGGAGCACCTCCTATGAGCCTGATTTTTTTTTCCCCCAGGATCAGATTTAGTTTTAATTGCAAGCCAATGGGGAAGGTGTACTCATCAATTATTTGACAGAGAAGGACACTGAGGCTCAGAGAGGCAAAGTTTCAGGTCTAAAGTCAACCAGATAGAAAGTGGGGGTCCTGGGATTGGACTCCCCCATCCTACCCTCCAACTACCTAATTCTCAAATCCAAGAGCATGACAATATACTGCTCCATATCCACTTCTTTTAAAAATATCCTTTAATCGAAGTATATCCTTTAAATTATAGAAAACTATCTCTATATCTGTCCACCCATCTCTCCTTCCCTATTTTGGTAAAAAACCTTCCCTTTGCTTTTGTGGGCCACAGCATGGAAGGCGAATCCCTTATTGGATCATTTGAGGCTCTCTGGCATCTAATAGTTAACAGTCACTTCGTAGTTACATGTGTAACGTGCTTTATAGCTTTTGAAGCTCTAATTTATTATCTCATTTTATTATCCCCATGATAAAATGAGGCCTTATTTAGCTCAGAGAGGCTAAGTAATCTGCCCAAAGTCACACCTAGTAAGCAGCAAGCTGGAAACCAGCACAGGTAAGGGCTTCTGAAAGCCCAGGACAAGGCTTTTCTATATCCACTTGGTAGAAGGAGCTGGTGCAGAGACCAAGGACATGGACTTTGGGAGGGGTTCAAGTCCTGGCTTTACCACTTAGTAGCCACGTGACCTTAGGCAAATGTGTATCCTCTCTGCCTCACTTTGCTCCCCTGTTAATAAGAGTTTAATAAATGTCATGTCACATTTCACAGTTATTCAAAATGTATCCCATGAGGTAATTGCTTCTCTGTTTATGCAGAATTATTTTGAGAATAAAGATTTTACTTATTTGTTTTGGTTTTTCCTTCTTCACGTTTCTTCCCCCTATTATGGGATGTACACCTTCTGTTGAGAGAACCCTGTCACTGGCCCTAGACCACCCAAGTAAGAGTGGAAGAGGTAGAGTTTGAATGTAGGTCTGCCTGACTCATTTAGCTATCTCATTGAGATTCATATTTGCATTTCTTTTCCCAATGACACATGGATTAGATATATGGAAAAGAACCTGGGCTGGCAGATCCAACATGGCGGCGGGCTCGGAGAGATCAAGTCTCTGACCTCTTCAGGCACGGGCATAGGGAGTCTTAAACCGTCTAAATGCTGTTTGCTCAGGATCACTAGGCAATGCTGAGCTAACGTGGATCTGGGGCGAACAGTCTGCGCCTCTCAGAACACACATAGAGCCCGGATCCGCTGAATTCAGGCTACCGTTTGTCTGAGTCTCGCAGACAAACCGCTGTGACTCAGAACTAAACGATCCCACTGAAACAACTGGTCAGTCCTTCTGAACCTGCGGAGGTTAATACCAACCGAGCCTTCATAGGTAGTGGCCACAGGATTGAGACGGGGCTTGGGAGAGTCGGGTCAGGACCCACCCGTTGCATCGGTCACCTGGCAAAGGGAACAAACAGTCGCCATTCCCTTGGGATACCACCATGGCAGAGAACTGACTTCACC
Organism: Marmota marmota marmota; assembly: GCF_001458135.2. Taxonomy (NCBI): domain Eukaryota; kingdom Metazoa; phylum Chordata; class Mammalia; order Rodentia; family Sciuridae; genus Marmota; species Marmota marmota. Next base: position 9,259,902 of record NW_026000082.1, on the reverse strand, counting down.
AGCATGCGGTGGAGGAGACAACTTCATTGAAACCGGCAGCGGCAGGTGTGTAACCCCCTAGCCTTCCCTCTCCACACAGCGGGGAAACCTCAAGGGCCCCTCCCAGCTCTCCTGTGAGTGCGATAGTCAGACCAAGTGAATCAGGAGCGGCAGGCGCGGGACCCGTGGCGCAGGACCCCCGGCTACTGCTCCCACAAGTGCTGAAAACTGAGGTCTCTTGTACTAGCTCCCGGGGGTGTGGCTACCAGAGGGCAGGCAAAATACGCTGAGGGTTCTCAGCCCCAAGCTCCACAACCTTAGGGTCTGAGGGAATGGCAAGCAGGGAGAGTGTGCCCAGTCGTTCAAGAAAATAGGGCTCCCGGGAGCAGCAGACTTGGCGTGTAGCCAGTATTGTGGTGAGCGTCACCGGTGAGTGGGGCCTGGCTGGAGGAAAAGTGGGGAAGTGACTAGACACAAGAGAAGGCCCTAAGCACTCAGGATTGGAGACCCGCCGAGTCGGGGAGGAGGAGCTGCTGCACAGTGATTGGTTCCCGCTTATTGAGAGGAGAAGCTTGGCCTGGTGGGCACAGCTCCACCTACTGGAAGAGAAGTTAATCGAACTCTAAGACTGCATTTAAATTTTTTTTTTAATTTGGGTTTTTTTTCATTTTTTTATTTTTAATTTTTTTGATTATTTAAAAAAAATTTCCATTTTTTATTTTCTATTTTTTCTTTTGTCTTTTCATTTCTTTTCAATTTCCTTATTCCCCTTTCCTTGACTTCTACCTGTTTACTCTCATTCTCTTTAGTGACTTCTTCCCTTCCCTTCTAATACCTTTCCTCCCAAGCATCATGACACTATTTATGTTTGTAATTTACTAAATATGTATAGGTCAATATTCCGAGGCGCTATATAGTGCTACCAAGTCCCTAGCTAGCCCCAAATACTCCGACCATTCTTCTGTTAATATCCCTCGTCAGTAGAACAACCCTCCAAGGTTGCCAAGAGTTACCAACCTCAATACCATCATATCATTTGACCTAAATATAAGTCCCAAGACCAAACCGCAGACCGCTATATGCCATCAGAATCCGTACACAGTTTAGGAAACGAATGAATTTGCATTAAAGTGCAACAAAACTCATCATCTCTAGTCATAGTCTCCCATCACAAAAGAGAGACCCCAGAGACACACAAAACCAAATAAATTTATAGGAGTAAACAGTAACTCAGCAGTCAAACAGAACAAGAAGTAACATGAGCACCATGAAAAAGCAAGGAAGAAAAGGAGTACAAACAATGCAGGAGAGCCTAAATACTCAGGAGGACCTAGAGGCATCAGAAAAATGGTTAAATAAAGAACTCAAGGAATACCTTAGACAGATGGAATGGAATCTTAAAGAGGATATGAGACAGCAAATTCAAACAATGAAAGAACACATTGAAAATGAATTACATAAACAGATAAAAGAAGCAAATAAGCATCTTTATCAGGAGATAGAGATTATAAAGAAAATCAAACAATAATTCTAGAAAGGAAGGAAACTATAAACCAAATTAAAAACTCAAATGAGAGTATCACTAACAGAGTGGAGCAAGTAGAAGCCAGAATGTCAGATAATGAAGACAAAATATATCAACTTGAAAAGAGTCTAGCCAACTCAGAAAGGCTGGTAAAAAATCACGAGAAAAACATCCAAGAGATATGGGATAACATAAAAAAACCAAACTTAAGAGTCATCGGGATAGAGGAAGGTATAGAGGTTCAAACCAAGGGAATGAGCAACATGCTGAATGAAATAATTATAGAAAACTTTCCAGAAAACAAAAAGGAAACAGATGTACAAATTGTAGATGCATACAGGACACGGAGCATACAAAATCACAGTAGACCAACGCCAAGACACATTGTTATGAAGATATCCAATATACAGAACAAAGAGAAAATATTAAAAGCTACAAGAGAA